>NC_079905.1:20212163-20265484 GCF_024868665.1 Triplophysa rosa | reverse complement strand
ATATATATATAAAAGCATTTCTCTAGGAATTGTTATATCGCAAGAAATATCGTTATCGCAATATTCAACAACAAAATAGCATATCGCATATTTTCTCAATATCGTACAGCCCTAGTATGGGCATACTTAAGTTGGTTGTTGATGAGAGTTGGTTATAGTCACAGACCGACCAGTTCACAATGAACACGATGGCGAGGAAAAGCAAGGACGTGCTGAGTGGATAACGTTAGATGAGGTAATCCATGTTATTTGGCTCGTTTGATTTCGGCACCACGCAGTCCGATCGACGGATGACATCGCAGTACTGAGTGAGCCATTTAAAAGCATACGGGTCTCGATTCTCTCTCGTATTGCTGTAATGTCACCGTGTCAATCCGTGTTTGCAGCGCAGCTTGAAGTTAAACATGCCTGTTGTATACACGGTCGCTGCGAGGCTGGTCATTGTCGCCTTCTGGTTGCATTATGGCTCAGATGACAGAGGCTTAACTAATCAGGAAAGCAAACGCAATGATACTGATGACCCATTCAGTAAGCGAATGTGGGCAACCACGCCTGCGTATTCTAAAGTCTCCATTTTCGTCCGTTTACACAGACACGCGACCCCGGAGTTTTCAAACTAAAACTAGGTCTGCAGCTTTTCCAAAAGTCTCCGTTTTCGGGGGTCGAAAACGCCGGCTCAAGTGTAAACGCCAGGCGTATCGGTAGCAAAAGGTATGAGTTTTTAAATGAAAACGCAGTAGTGTAAACGCTGCCTAAGATTCTTTTTTGTTTCCTCTTAAAACCTATTCACAACGCTGCTTAGAGCAACTTCTACTAAGCAGCGTTGTGAATAGGTTTTAAGAGGAAACTCTTAACTAAAAACTTTTACTGCGGTTTAGGAGAACTCTTAGTGGTAAGATAAAGTGTGAAAAATGCTGCTTTCATTCACAAGCCGGCCACCATACGATGAACTGAATTAGAGGTCTACTGATTGGGATTTTTTATTAATCTGCATCGGCAATCGGCATCGGCCGATTGGGCCGCAAATTAGGCCGATTAAAAGGCAGGTGCATCTGTGAGCAGCTAAGCGTTGTTGTGGAACATGTGACGCTGCCTCTTGCGGCATACACTGTGATGTCCCTCTGCCTGCTAACTTTCCCCCTCGTTTACGCATTATGTCTGTATGTGGTCTATTGTGGCCTTTTAAATGCATTGGACCACAAGAGCGTCTACTTGCCTGTAGGGATGCAGCGATTACCGAGGTTCACTATTAACCGCGCTTAAAAACGTAACGGTTAATTAATCGTAAAGGCTCCGTTACACTGCATGTTTCTGTTGCTCGGAACAGAAACGTAGCAACTTAGGAACCCCCGTAGCAACAAAATGAAAACAAAGTTACACCTGCTTGCACCAGAGCCATGCTTATCAGAGACACGGAGGCCACGACACACACTAGATTAACTATGGCAGAGACCAAACAGCCAATCTTACATGTACATTCACAATTAAGGCTGTAGCGGTGATGGTTGACCTTTCAGTGCAACGTAAACAAACAAAGCGGCATGTAAATTAACGGAGTTAGCACACTGGACAAGAAGCGTCGCGGACAACTCACAGGATGCGTATATTCTGTATGCGCAAGCTCAAATTCAAAGTGTACTCCTAATGAAAGTTGAACCAATTTAACTTATTTTATGTTATTATTTAGCGAATAGGTTCTATATCACGTTGATAAATACATAATAGTTTGCTGTAAACGAAAACAGTGGGGAATTAAAAAAGCATGTGATCTGTGCGCGCTAGCTCTTACAGGGACAGCAGCATAATACATATATCTGTTTTAATGCTCATGAAACAACAAAAAACGAAGACAAAACAGACTCACTGCTCCTGGCTGATCAACTTTAATAACTTTAATATGGTTTGATCTAAATTTCAGTTTACTGTGAACAGTGTGAAGACTATGAAGTGTTATTTTACATTTGACTCCTTTATTCAGTTTCTGTACCTAATAACCACAGTTAGACCAACCCGAAACACCTAAAAAGCACTGTTAATTTTATTTGTGTTTGCTTTATTACATTTATTTGTGCTATTGCTCATAATTTGATAATTTGTTCTAATTTTATTACTAACTGATTGACTATTAATATTATCGTTTTATGGTATTATGAGCTTATTTATTAAGATTGCATAGGTAAAAAAAAAAACTAATAAGTAGACATTATTATTTATTTATTACTTTTTGTGGCGGGCAAGTACAATTTTTGTCAGGGCCAGTAAAAATGTAGAAATTAATGTATGCATAATAATCGTCATAATCGTGGAACCGTGATTATTCCTCAGACTATAATCGTACCAACAAAATATATAATCGTTGCATCCCTACTTGCCTGTCAGGCTAGAAAAAGGCTAAAAGCTAAATATAACTAAAAACGCAATTATGAACAGCAGGCTGTGTAATATAAGTGATTTTTATTTATTTTTGTTTTAACTTAGATTATGACCATTTGACTAATAGCAGTGTCTGCCAACAAACATAAACAAAAAGCATGCTTCAGAACAGTTTGAAGGTGCTTTAAAGTTTTGTGCAATGTATTATTACTATGAATTAGACTGCTATCTTGTACCCTGCAATAAACATTTACTCAATCTTTCTCAATCAAGTGGACTGATTTGAAAAGACATGTCTTCATAAATGTTTAATTTAAGCAATATTCAGTATCACTTCTTATTACTTAATCAGATTTAATGAGATGAAGATGGAAAAAAGAAAATCGGCCAAACATATCGGCCATCGGCTAGCCTGATTTATAAAAATCGGCATCGGCCAGAGAAAAACCCATATCGGTCGACCTCTAAACTGAATGTGCTGCTTCTCAAATGTGTGACCAATTGTGCATTTGGAGACTGAATGCAAGAAGGATTTCTGTATTGTTACTCAAAGCAAGTCGGAATAGCAGAATGTGATCCAGGCATGTTTCAAATAGATAAAAGCAAAGTTGATCCAGCATGTTTTTAATGCACTCATCTTATACATATACATGTGATGTAATGTAGTGGCACAGAGTTTTTCCATCCTCATTGCATTGACCTGAGGATTTGCATGCCCGTATTACTAGGGCTATGACGGTGGTCGTGACAACCGCACCACCGCTGTGGTAAAGTGCCATGTGGTACTGCACGTCACTGTGACAAATATAAGTGAAATTAATATGACAGTTGCGATAAGGATGGCTATTTGTAGCCTTTCAATCGTGGATGGTTTTATTTAAAAGATTTTACATCAACAGAAATTATTGGCATACGGCAAAACCCAGGTTATTCTGTGGGTTCTGCAGTGGATCTTGTTGTGAAATGAACAGATACGTAAAATTAAAATGAAACCGTTTGTTTCAAATGGAATTGTTAAGGACTGTAGGGGTTAATACGCGACTGACTGAAGTTGTCACTGCAACAAGAGCTTTTTTATTTAATATTCATTATTTACTGATGTTTGTTTAAATGTTTTATATGCTGTATTGTGTCGTTTCACTGATGGATTTGCGCATTAAACGGACGGATGTTTCATCCTCATTTATTTCAGATATCATATTTCAATTTCAAGTATTTAAATAAGGTCTATATTTGTCCCACTCGTCATGTGGTTGCTACACGCAAATATTTAAATATATATAAATATTATTTATATAAATAATATATATTTCCCAACAACCGCACCAAACAAACTGCCACCGTCACAGCCCTATGTAATACAACTGTACACTGCGTTCCAAATTATTATGCAAATGATATCTTTCTCTGGTTTTCCTAATTTGTCGATGCAAATGACAGTCAGTATAATTTTCAAGTAATCAACAGTTAGGGTACATTTGGAATTTTATTGAACAAACCTCCCACTGACAACAGTATTTATTTAAAAAATGAAAAACTCAAAATGCACTGTTCCAAATTATTATGCACAACAGAGTTTGAAAACATTTCATAGGTTGTAAAAAACTGAAAATGGTCATTTGTTGAATTTGCAGCATTAGGAGGTCATATTTACTGAAATCAAAAGCTATTTCAATCAAAAACATCCTAACAGGGCAAGTTACATGTTAACATAGGACCCCTTCTTTGATATCACCTTCACAATTCTTGCATCCATTGAACTTGTGAGTTTTTGGATAGTTTCTGATTGAATTTCTTTGCAGGATGTCAGAATAGCCTCCCAGAGCTGCTGTTTTGATGCTAACTGCCTCCCACCATCATAGATCTTTCGCTTGAGGATGCTCCAAAGGTTCTCAATAGGGTTGAGGTCAGGGGAGGATGGTGGCCACACCATGAGTTTCTCTCCTTTTATGCCCATAGCAGCCAATGACACAGAGGTATTCTTTGCAGCATGAGATGGTGCATTGTCATGCATGAAGATGATTTTGCTACGGAAGGCATGGTTCTTCTTTTTGTACCATGGAAGAAAGTGCTCAGTCAGAAACTCTACATACCTTGCAGAGTTCATTTTCACACCTTCAGGGACCCTAAAGGGGCCCACCAGCTGTCTCCCCATGATTCCAGCCCAAAACATGACTCCGCCACCTCCTTGCTGACGTCGCAGCCTTGTTGGGACATGGTGGCCATCCACCAACCATCCACTACTCCATCCATCTGGACCATCCAGGGTTGCACGGCACTCATCAGTAAACAAGACTGTTTGAAAATTAGTCTTCATGTATGTGTGGGCCCACTGCAACCGTTTCTGCTTGTGAGCATTGGTTAGGGGTGGCCGAATAGTAGGTTTATGCACAACTGCAAGCATCTGGAGGATCCTACACCTTGAGGTTTTCGGGACTCCCGAGGCACCAGCAGCTTCAAATACCTGTTTGCTGCTTTGCAATGGCATTTTTGCAGCTGCTCTCTTAATCCGATGAATTTGTCTGGAAGAAACCTTCCTCATTCTGCCTTTATCTGCACGAACCCTTCTGTGCTCTGAATCAGCCACAAATCTCTTCACAGTACGATGATCTCGCTTAAGTTTTCGTGAAATATCTAATGTTTTCATACCGTGTCCAAGACATTGCACTATTTGACGCTTTTCGGCAGCAGACAGATCCTTTTTCTTTCCCATATTGCTTGAAACCTGTGGCCTGCTTAATAATGTGGAACGTCCTTCTTAAGTAGTTTTCCTTTAATTGGGCTCACCTGGCAAACTACTTATCACAGGTGTCTGAGATTGATTTCAGTGATCCAAAGAGCACTGAGACACAATACCATCCATAAGTTTAATTGAACAATATAAAATTAAATGTTTACGACACTTAAATCCAATTTGCATAATAATTTGGAACGCAGTGTATATGAGAAGTATGCAAAGTCGTAGAGGTGGGTGGAATGGCCAAAAATCTATTTCACGGAATGAGTAATTTTATTTCACGGTAACGATATATTTGATGAAACAATCTCCCATTATAATTCTATATTTTATACCTAATTTTTCTTAGATTGATTTAACAAATTAATTTATTACAGTTCATTTAAATGCTCACCGTCATGAAAATGTACTAAAGATATCAAATTAAGTTCTGATAATCAGATGTATTATTTATTCATATTTATCTTCTGGCTATATCATATGTATACAGTAGGAATATAGACAACATATATAACAATAAAGTATGAATATGCACAAACAATGAGAGTACAGTATATGACAAGTGTTATAAACTGGTGTTCATGGGGTCTGTACTGTTGGTCTTTATCACTTTTCACTCTCTATTAGATGAGCAATTTTAGTGTGTTGCGACTCTCTGTCTTTAGGTTTGTCTATTCTCGGGCTTGTTTTTGCACTGCAAGTCTCTGGTGACTCCTCACGCGTCTCCCAAAACTGGAGGTAGAAGCGCGTCACATCAAAGCGCTCACGCGCTCGCGAGCATCATTGCGCATTTCAACGCAAGTTTCACCTTGAAACGCCTGAAGTTAAACTTTATAAAACTATTAACAGCTTTTCAAAACAACCTGACTTCTGAAATATGTGTTGAGAATGAGCTTTTTTAAATGCTGGCGCAGATCCCTGCACGAGCACTGCGGGTGAGAGAAGCGCCGGACTGGAGCGGATCACTAAACTACAGACTGAAAGAAGGTCAAAAGAATGTTTGATACGTTGATTTGTTACGGGTGGATTAATTCATTAGTTTTTTCAGAATAGCACCTAATTTGCAGAGCGCCGAGTTATTATCGATAGTAGAGGTATCACTATCGATACACTATCGATATTTTTATCGATATTTTTGCACAGCCCTAATAATTATCCAGTCTTACTAAAAGAGCAAAGTTTATTCACATCCTACATTCTTTTGTGGTTCACTGAGCTTTGAATGATTCGCTGATCTCTTACATTCTGTTTAAATGTATCCGTTTCCAAGGTAGTCAATGGTGTGTGAATCGGTCTGATCGCAATGTGTGTTCATACTGGTGAACTCGCTGTGTACAGTATAACACTGATTCGAGCCAACTTCACAGCTAAAAACATTACAAGGATGTACAGCACGTTAATTTAAGAAACCTTTTCAAACAATTGAACGTAAAACACATGAACATCCGTCAAACACAGCTAATTCAGCTCATAAGCTCTTCTACTGAACTCTTCAGCGCCTCACTGTGCTGAAAAGAAAACCGCGCCTTCATTGTGGCGTAATGCAGTTACAAATGACAGTCTGTTTAATGCCCGCAGTGTTTTTTGTGAAGACACCCGACTAGGGGTGTAACGATACACTCAGCTCACGATTCGGTACACATCTCGATGCTGGGTTCACGATACGATACACTATAGATATTTTGAACAAAATTAAAAATTCAAATAATATTTATTTTCAAAATATTAACAATTTCAGTAACTTATTTTGTTGCACATACAACTTAATAAAGAATTTTAACATTTTAAGGCTTAACTGAAATTAGAATTAAGATAAGTGTCATTTTTGACAGCAAATTTTGATTTAGTTTTAGTTATAGTCTTTTGTCTTTTCGTAACTGCTACATGTCGTTCATGGTCTAATATTCTCTGTGTTACAACAATGCATATCCAGTAGTTACTCAACTTTTCTGAAAAATAATGGTAATGACCTTGTTTAATTTAATTCCAAGGTAAAGTAAATTATGTGGAAACAGTTAAATCTTTGTATGGAACATTTAATTACACCAATTAAATGAGTTAATCCAGATAGATTTTAGTAGACTAATATAATGTAGATTTTGTCGACTAAAAATAGACTAAAGCTATGATAAATTGGGATGACTAAAACTAAATAGCATTTTAGTCAAAAGACTATGACTAAAACTCAATCAAAATTTGCTGTCAAAATTGACACTGATCTTAAAGGGGTCATATGGCGGATGTGCGTGTTTTTCTGTGTTTTTGGTGTGTTATAAGTTGCCCATGCATGTATTAGACACGTAAAATTGCAGAAATGAAAGTGTGGGAACAAAAGATGCATTCTATCTAAAAGTGAATGCTCAACCAGACGCCTTGTGTAACCACACTCCGGCGAATCTACGTAACTTCGTAACATGATTTGACTAAGACCGCCCAAATCTACACGTAGTTAAGGTGGGCGTAATTGTAAATCTCATTGTATCGTCTGTCAGTATTGCTTTGGAACCCGATGTTCCGAATATGGTAAGAGGCGTTACATTTCCGTGAAATGCTTGCAGTATTTGACCAATCACTACGCACTGGTGAACTGGCCAATCATAGGACACCTCGCTTTTCAGAGCGATGAGCTTTGTAAAAAATCAGCGCGTGTCAGAGAGGCGGGGCAAAGAGGAGATACAAACATGCACGGTATGTGGAAAATACAACGTTTTTTTAAACTTTAAATGGTGTCTACATATGCAATAACAATCATTAAATCATAAACAATTATTTGTATTAATTTGTAATTGATTTATTAATGTATTAAACACATTTGAATAAGGTTTTAGTGATTCTTTTTTCGTACCTCACCCCACAACTCTGGTGGTACCAAATTAAGGGATGGTGCCACCTCTCTCAAATATTAGTCTAGAACCCTGATAATATTAAAGTACCGCTGGTGTGATTTAAAAGCCACATTGCTTGCGTACTACTAACTACTAATATTATAAGTGCATAAAGTTGAACACACCGAATAAGCCAAAAACATAACATTACGATGGACTATTGTGTTGAAAGAAGGTGCTTTCTTTGTTTACTTCCAAGCAGCATAATGCCAAAAGTGTGCTTGGGTTCACATTGTGAAGTACAGTGAGTGGGGACAGTGGTGCTCAGGCATGGTTCAGGCAGCCCCTCCAGTTTTTCGCTATTCCGCGATCGTGGAACACAGCGCAAAATGAACAAAATGACGCATTTATTTGCGATCCTGCATAATCAGTAATTTTCCACAGAATAATCGCAAAGAATAATTAAAAACATCTCACAACAATTATTTATCTAATTTAATTATTAATAATAAGTAATAAGTTGTTTTTTTAGGGAACGAGATGTCGCTCACATGCGAGGTGTGTGGACCGTGTGACGGATGATACCTTCACCCAGTTAAAAGTTTATTTTTATCTTCTGCAATTTCGTTATTAAATAGTGTAAAATGTTGATTTCTATAAGTTACAAAAGACACAACACATTGATTATGGTTTGAAGTCTTTATTTGAACAATTGTTTGAGTTGGCGCGCACTTTTAACGTATTGTTTAATTAATATAGTTTTTCTTACCGTTTGTGTTTGTGTTGATGCGAGGTGCAGAAGTGGCTCGTTGCTAAAAGAGGTCCGGACGGAAACCGCTACCATATTTATCGTTCAGGCCGAAGAGGCAGCCAGCTCCATTATTGTTCCTGTCATGGGGGATGTTTACAGTGTTTTGTTTTCATTTTCTTAATTATGCATAGTTTGGGATTTATTGGCGGTAGTATGGATTTAAATATTGTGTTTAAAATAAGTATATGAATACATGAGTATGTGTGGGGTTTTTTGTGCTGTATTTGCGTAATGGCCATTATGTGTTTGTGTTTCCCTATGCCTATTTATTGGTACTGGCTCGCCAGTATATAAGTGTCCTTGGGTTAGTGAATGGTGGCGGTCATGTAGTGTGCTGGGGTTCAAGTCTGTATCTGGATTTTTGTTAGGTTTTTGATTTTTCTTCTTTCACCCTTTATTACTGTTATGATTCTTTTTTATTGTTTGGCTCAGCTTATCAGGGAAATTGTTTGACCCTGAGCTTACCATGATTAAATTGATGGCACTTTTGCAAATCTTGTTGCCCCTTGGTTTCATTCTCTGGCCATATCTATCACAGACCGTGTGAAAGATGTCGAAAGATAACATTTCTCACCTGCCAGGGGAAGCAATACCCAGATGTTTTACACGAGAATTGGGGAAAGCTGTTTTGTTTTCTGTGTAATAAAACTTTGGATCACTGGAGAAAATCTACTATATTGACAACTGGACCTGTGGAATCTGAGGAAACGCAAGCAGATAACGATGCCTGAGTTGTCTACCAGGATGACAGCCTCTAGAGGAGAGCGAAATGAGGTAAGCAAAACACTACAATATGATTTTCTTGATAGTAGTGTTGTCACGATACTGGAATTTCTAACTTCGATTCAATACCTAAAAAAATATCGATATTCGATACCATTTTCGATACCACGGGGAATAAACTGCCATAGCAATAAGGCCCTAATAAGCAATAGCAATATAGGCCTTTTTAATTTTTATTTGAAGTTAAATTGAACAAGACTAGACAATGAGGTATATATTTTTACATTATTTATTAATTGTTAATCTAATGTTAATTTTACGAATACATTTACTATTTAAAATCAAAGTTGTATTTGTCAGTATTAATGGACCAGACCCTGTTGAAAAAACCAGCCTATGCTGGTTTGGTATGTTTTGATGCTGGTTTGCTGATTTGTGCTGGTTTAAACTGTTCATGTGCTGGTTTAAGATGGTCATATGCTGATTTAAGATGGTTCTTAGCTGGTTTAAGATCAAACCAGCATCGATCAAAACATACCTTACCCATACTGGATTTTTCAACAGGGGAGCTTACATAAATAGTTGTATTTTTTAACTAACATTTAAAAGAGATTAATAAATACTTCAACAAATGTATTGCTGATTCATTGTTCGTTAATGTTAGTTAATAGAGTACATTTTTATTTGGCTAAATTGGCTTTTATTCACATAGGCCCATACTGTAATCATTGATCAGCGCACATATAGACAGAAACGCAAACTTAAACGCAAGAAGTGTTGCAGAGACTCCGCATCTTTCTAACATTAACAACTTTTAACTGGAGCGAATGAGACGAGTGGATGAAATCATTGAAAAGCGCACATACATAGAGCGCTATGGTAAACACTGGAGTGCAAACGTGTATCACACGCGAGAACTGTTGCGGAGACTTTACCCTCACTAGCATTATTTCAAACATCAAATTAACCAGAGCGAACGAGACGAGTGAATGAAATCATTGATGAGCGCACATAAAGACAGAAACGCGTGCATTAAACATGAGAACTGTTGCGGAGACTCTGTACTAACATAAACAACATATAACCAGGGCGAATGAAACGAGTGGATGAAATTATTGATCAGCGCACATACATGGATCGCTATGGTAAACACGGGAAGCGTAACGAGCGTGCACCACGCCAGATGTGTTACCGAGACTGGCCATCTTTTCTAACATTAACATTATTTAACTGCCGCAAACGAGTCAAGTCTGTGAGAGGAGGCGGGGCTCTGTTATGCGTTCACGTGCAGTGTGTTAACTCACTGTCGGAAAAGAGAAAGAGGGCGGGAACGCGCAGCTGATATCGATACGTGGGACATGGGTATTGTAACCGTTTCAGATTCTTCAGTATCGATACTTATCGAAATATCGATATTTTTGACAACACTACTTGATAGTACTGAAAGAGTTTTTAAGAGTGCAGTAGTACAACAGCAAAATAGAACTCGGCAAAAACATTCTTCTGACCGACGTGTTTCTAAGGGTGCGTTTACACTTGGCATTAACATGCGACCTGTATCTGGATGTTGTCCACATACACATTGAAAAGACAAGTGTAAACGCGCTTCTGATCGGAATGTCATCCGATCAGCGTGTCCTGATCCAGAGGTAGTCGAGGACGCATTGTGATCGGATCTCAGTGTAATGTAAACGCAATCCAGACAGTTTATCTACATTTACCGGTACAATTTCACAGAAAACCCTGCCCGCTATCACTATTCTCTCGTCTGTCCGAAACCTGTCAGACTGCAGAGCAGCTGACAAATGCAGCGGAAAGTTTACTCTTGCTCCCGAACGTTGCACAGTCGTTCATTTTCCCACAAAATTATCATGGATACTTTAACCTACAGAGGATTTATGTCAAATCACACGAGATGTTTTACTTGACCACTTCAGCTGTATCATTTGTGACTGCCATGAATGGCGTTGACTCGCGCACACACAGCGCCAGCTTAAAACGCATCATTTGTTTATTTTCATGTCACAGACACGAATGGCAACACCATACCAGCTTGTTTCTAACATACGTGTGTGTGTTTACTGTAGCCTATACGGCGTAATCAACTCTCCGGTTCCCCCGAGGGCTGCTGCCGCTTGTGTCTCGTACGGCTCTCACTAAATCGTTGGTGTTTCGAGTCTGACGTCATCACCCAAACGTGTTTTTTCATCAATTTTAACAATCATATGTAGTTTAGATGGTTAGAGTAAGGTTAGGGTTAGGGTAAAGGTTTCGTAAGACTTGAAACACCATCTGGCGGATCAACACGGATCTGACTCGAAAGTACCGTCCCCGGAAGACAGATTAAGCGGCAGACAGGCAGCTTGAAACGGAGCTCTGAACACACCGTATATCATTTACACACAGAAACAAGATTGTATAGTGTTGCTAATAGCTGATGTCAGTAAGCACGCTATTTAGGGCGCAGACCAAAGAAACGACGCGCTGTCGCTTTCAGCCGAACCAACCCAAATAGACGAGAACGATGTAAGTAGTCGCTTTTGATCATAGGAACATCGACCTACTTATGTGATTATTTTATGTGTCTGTGACATGAATAAACAAATGATGTGTTTAAAAACACCGTTAGAGTCTGTGTGTGTGTGCGCGGTAGTGAAACCCGCCACAGCTCAAGTACAAAAGCTTGTGTCATTTTACAAACGTCCTCTGCTTATACTTTCACATATAAGATCATTAATCGTTTTAACCGCGGTTTACTTCCCACCGCTGCCTTGAGTTCAACATGGCTGCGTATCAAATCTGTAACATGCTCATCCTCCCTGTTATACCCGTTAAATCTCCCCGCACCGGGGCTATTTTTAAATTGCAGGCTTATTAAAATAATGGGCGGGAAACTATAGAGATCCGATCAGTTATTCAGATGTGGAAGCCACTTGTTGACAAGTGTAAACGCGCTGTGTCCTATTGTCTGAAGATCCGATCTGCTTGTTTGGATCACCGAGAGCGCATGTTAATGCCAAGTGTAAACGCACCCTTATTCTGCTTAATTGTCACCTTTCGAGTACCAAATTATGCTCTCTTTCTATGCCTATTGTTATTGGCCTGTCAAATACACACATAATAATGTCAAATGTCAGTCAAGTATAAACGCTGTGTAAACACAATCGGATGTTTAACTGAACAGAACACACACTATATGGTACGTGTGTGATTATTAGATCCGCGCATCATCTATGTCTTAAAGTGACAGTAACTCTGTGTGCCCTTAAAGAGTACATTCCTCAATATTTTTAAGGGCTTATTTTGGTTTATGGAGTGTCCGACAACAAGTTTATGTACATACATGATGTAAAAATACTATTATTTCGTAATAATAAACAGTTTTTATTACCTTACTTCTTGACTGACTCTCAAATGATTCGTTCCGCGATTCATCTGTGTAATCTCCGCCTTTCCGCCAGCGTAGTCTGATCTGATTGGTCAGATAGTGTAGTCTGCTGTGATTGGTCAGATGGTCTAGTCTGCTGTGATTGGTCAAATGGTCTAGTCTGCTGTGATTGGTCAAACGCGTTCAGCATGTGTCGCAAATGGACCGCCTATCATTACTGCTGTATTACGGTTTGCAGGTGGTTGGATATTAACAGTGTATAGAGAGAGATGGCGTCGATTTTACCTTACCAGTTCGAGCCCGAGTCTGACGAATCATTCTTTAATCCTTATACAGATGCCAGTAAGAAAAAGGACTGTTTTAGACACTTCTCTTGTAACAGTTAGTTATCACGGCATACAGTGTACGGTGTTCGTATCTTCAGATGTTATTATAACTATAGTACACCACGCAGTTCTTGAAATAAAGACTTTGCGAGTTAATATGGTTGAACACTTACATTAGCGCAACGAGTTTATAGCTAACGTTAGGTAAACAAACAGTAACAACCCCAAAAATAACGGTAACGTTAGCTAAACACAGACATGAGATAACGTCACACAAATTTAATTTTAAGTAAAGACAAAAATAAAGAGTCACACTTACAGGTTGTGATTCGGTGGAGCTTACAGGTCCAAATAAAGTTGGTATTGCAACATCTTTTAAGGAAAGACGTTTAATGTATCCTGCAGTAAAGGCGCCAAGATTGATGAAGCAATCTTCGGTAAAATGACGCGCGCAAAGTAAAACGTTCGGTTTATACTCCTTTGGTGTCGTTTGAAAAATAAATAGTAACCATTTTTTCCTCAGAAGTTCTTCCTTTGGTAGTGAAAATAAGACTGACTTCGTTTCACTACATAGAACACAGCTTCTCTTAGACATGATGCACACGTCACGAACGAGCTAGTACAGTGTTTGGGGAGGAGAGAGTTAAGTTTTCGCAGTCAGTAGGCGGGGATTTTTCTAGTGACGTAGGTACATTGTGGTTAAAGATTCGGACAGGTCATGGCTTGTTCGCGTGATTCAGAGTCGATTACCTTTTTTATAAGCTAATAACTTTGTTATTCGTTCACCTTCGGATTTACAACTTGGCAGATTGCTTACATTCAAACACGGCAAAATTAAACACTTCATGAAATGTATTTTTTATGATCTCGAGGAATGTACTCTTTAAAGTTAATAAACTTAAAGATCGTTTGTATCTTTATATTTATTTGTTTTGCTTTCATTCGTATATTTGGGCTTATGTAAATACAGTCTCTTTACTTGATTATTGAATAACTACTTGATCATATTTTTATATTAGGCAAGTACTTCTGTATGCTGTGGTTTGCCACCTTTTGGGTGGGATTACAAGATAGGCTTCCTATGCTGAGCAAACTGGCCCTGCGCTACAAAGATATAGTTTCCAGCTCAGCAGATGCAGATGCTGGTTCTCTCCAACTGAAGGCGTTCTACTACAATCACTCACTTGAGGGCTCTGGTCTTTCTGTACTACAATCAGAAAATGGACAGGGGTCTTCTGGAAATACATGATCTAGAGTTTGAAATGTAGTTGCCTCTGTTTGGAGGTTAGCATATATTTTAATGTATTGGAATGGAGTGGACAATGTTTGCATTCTGTTTGTTCAAAGTATGCTTGTGATATTTTGAATCATTCTCTGCCTAAATTGCAAAGCAATGAATTATATTTTTGTGAATGTATGTTGTGAGTTTTAAATGCATATACTGAATCTACAAAAAGTATATGGTACACAGTAAAATCGCCAGTGTTAAAAAAAACTTTTTTTACACTGGCGATTTTACTGTGTATACTTTGCATGCTATTAGTGTTGTCAGTTCATAGGTTTACGTGAGAGAAGTATCCATACTATTTTAAAAGTAAAAATGTAAAAAAATCCGAATGTCATAAGAGACTAAAATAAACAAGCTTTATGCTAATTAGTTTGTTGTTTAAAAATGTAAAAAATTCGTAATGTTAAAGAGACTAAAATAAACAAGCTTTATGCTAATTAGTTTGTTGTTTAAAAATGTGAAAAATTCAGAATGTGATGAGACCAAAATAAACAAGGTTTATGCACATGTTTGTTTCTAGTGTCATGTATTATAATTGTGGATCTAATATATTAAATACTGTAATATGGTAAATGTGCTATTCTATTGACAAAAAAAAACATCACAAAATTTTGTTTTCTTAGGCTAACATGTCAATAAAGTAGTTTGCTTTCTGAAACTAGTGTAGCGCTATACTTGACGGACATGCTCGTAAAAAATACGTCATAATCTATTTTTACCCATCACTATGGTGCAAGGTGATATTACCTGCTAATTTGCATGTTTGTGACGTCATCGCGATGTACACGTTCTTTGAACTTGGTGTATTTTAATGCCCAATAAAGCCGACGTTGTTTACATATTTAATGTTTCTGTTGTCCGACAAAAAATTTTAATTACAAACAAATGTTCATATGTCCAATCAGTAACAACGACAGGTGCTTGTACACGCTGTTTTGTAATCATTCATTTACTCACAAGTAGGGCTGCAGCTATCGATTCTTTTACTAATCGAGTATTCTACTGATTTTCCATCGATTAATCGGGTATGCGGATAATAAGTACTTTTTCTTTATTAAAAAGCAATACTAAATATACAAGAGAAAATAAGACAGGTCTCTTAAAATGAGTAAAACAACTAATTTGTTTCCTTTTTAGAACAATTAGTTTTTATTGCTGAAATAGCATACATTAATATCTGTGAAAACTAAACCCATTTAGTACATTCCATTGCCATATTAAATTCAAAATGCAATATAATACAAATATATAAATAAGAAACATGAATAAAAATGGAAATAATAATTTCAAACAATAGCCTATGACTTTTATTTTGGCAGGTTGTCAGAAGACGATTATTTTTTAGTATGTCAGTTTCTTCACTCAAACAATAACATGTTTGTGAAATAAACTCTCAGCGCAACTCTGGAGGTGAAGTTCATGTCCTCATTCAGCGCAGACGCAGACAAATTTATGAGCATCACGCGTGTAGCATGTTAAACTGTGCAGTTCGTTCACTCAGACACGCAGACCAGACAGATGAAATGTGTAAATAACAGGATTCGGTGTACACTAGTCCGCATCTAGTTTGATGGACTCAATGCAGCCGGAAAACAAGTTTCGCTCGCAAAATAGACTAAAACTAAGTAAAATATCAGTTCACCATTTCAATAAGCTATTAGGGCTGTGACGGTGGCAGTTTTTTACCACCGCGGTGGTAATAGACAAATCGACCGCGGTGGTGCGGTGGTTGAGAAATATATATTATTTATATAAATAATATTTATATTATTATATTTGCGTGTAGCAACCACATGACGAGTGGAAGAGAAATATAGACCTTATTTAAATACTTGAAATTGTTAAATAATTGAAATATGATATCTGAAATAAATGAGGATGAAACATCCGTCAATGTTTAACGCGCAAATCCATCAGTGAAACGGCACACTACAGCATATAAAACATTGAAATAAACATCAGTAAATAATGAAAACTTAAATGATATAAGAAAGCTAAATACTAAATAAAAAAGCTCTTGTTGCAGTAACTTCAGTCAGTGGCGTATTAACCCTTACAGTCCTTAACAATTCCATTTGAAACAAACTGTTTAAACCTACATTGGCTTTCCTATTCAGATTGCCATAAAAACTTTACTTTTTCCGACTCGTTGATGTGAAACTTACTTGTTGACATTGTCCAGATTAAAATGTGTACAGCTGCACTAAATGCGCGTTCAGAAGATGTGCACAGGAGCGCAAATGAAGAGATGTCTCTCCGCAACCGCAGCAAAACCTGCGCGCGCTCCGACACTAAGCAAGCGGGTCATAGCCAGTTTTGATTTTACGTATCTGTTCATTTCACAACAAGATCCATTGCAAAACCCGCAGAATAACCTGGGTTTTGCCGTGCATGCCTGCGCTCGAACGCACCAACGGAAACGTATGCCAATAATTTCTGTTAATGTAAAATCTTTTAAATAAAACCATCCACAACTGAAAGGCTACAAATAGCAATCGTTATCGCAACTCTCATATTTATTATACCTATATTTGTCAGAGTGACGTGCACTACCGCCGGTGGCAGTTCACCACCGTCATGGCACTTTACCATCGCTGTGGTGCGGTTGTTACGGCAACCGTCACAGCCCTATAAGCTATCAGTTATTTATCAGTATGAGAAATACTTGTGAGCGTGTGAACAGACTAAAATGCGTGTGTCTCACGGTGAATGCATGAGACTTGAGAGCCCTGTAACATGAATAGAGTTTAGCAGACTGTGCGTCAGTAATAACGGTCCGTGGAGAAACGCAGTGCTCCGTGTGTACTGTAGTTAAATCGATTAAACGAGGCTTTGAGGCAACAAAAATTGCCTCGATGATTTTTTGTATTCGAATAACTCGAGTTACTCGAGGAATCGTTTCAGCCCTACTCACAAGTAACTTTAAGCTGCTGTTAGGTCATGAACGGAGAAGACGCAGAGAGACATTTTTCCACTCACTGAAAGTTAAGGTTTATCCAAAATGACACTAGTCCCTATCGTTCTCTGAAGGAAAAAAGTCTGTAAACTGGTTTGTGTGCGCCTGTGTGTGTGTGTATGAGAGCACGCAATCGGAAAGCGTAAACTCGTGTTATTTATACGCAGATTGATGAGACCGTGTTGCAGTACAGATGCATGCTTTGCAGAATCAGAACTACAAACAACATTAGAGATCGCTGTGTTATAAAAAGTGCAATAAGATTTTCAGTTCATTTTGAAACTATGGCGAAACAAATTAGACGGTGGCGTGCCTTCATAGTCGCCTTGTTTATACATGCCCCTGGCTCCGCACTGCGACTCTCCGCTGATCCCGCGTGGGTTTTCCTGAATGGACGAGGCGTTTATGAGTAGCTTAGTGAATGGGAAACGTACATGTCCCTACGATCATGTTCTGATGAAAGGAAATGATAGGATGCTACCAACGCGACAAAAAGGGGAATTACAAACTGCCCTTATTGTGATCCGTCAAAATGACGGACGGTCTTCTGATTTTTCCGTCACTGATATAAAAAAATCCGTCAATGACAGAGAATTTTCGGTTAACGCGACTTCTGGCCCCTTTTCCAAAACTAATTTTGTCTTAATAATAAGGCTGCAATGACACGTCGACTACTAAAATACGTTGGCGTGCGTGAAATGCGTCGACGCGTTGTGTTATTTATGTTTATCTGCTGTAAACAAGAGAAAGTATAATACACCCAGCAAACAGCGATCGAGAGCCTCGGACGCAGTAAGTTAGTGAATGGACGGAGAAATTCCCCCTAACGTTACCCCCGGAATGGGATCATCACAGCATGGACACGCAATCACAAATGGACGGAGAGGGGAACGTAGATGTAGACTTTCATAATAAATTATTTTATTTTAACACTACGCTTTACATTAATGAATTACATTAACGCTATTGTACTAGTGTAAGTTAGTGTATGTGAACCTTTGCAGATTGTGACCCTGCTTAAATTACTCTTAAGCTTCAAAAAGGACTAACTATCATGAAACCACCAATGCACTTTTTATGTCATTCAATAGCTTTATGCGAGGAATAAACCAATATAGCATAATTAAGAAACTGTGACCTGTCAATTTCCAGTCAGCATGCGTGTGTACGGTGACGGTCAGGATGCTACTCTTTCCAAGATGTTCCAATGTTTTCATTATTCTTCATAATGACAGGATGATAGTCTAAGGTTTTGTTTAAAATGTATTTTGCTAGAGACTGTGAGTTACTCGCTGAGTGTAACGTTAGCTTAGTTTATTAGAAGCACTGGAAGCGGTCTGAATATTTTGCGTCTTCATATGAAATAACTCTTTTTAAACCTCTGATTTAACTGTAAACTGTTGGATTGATGCAACACACTGTGTGTTAAACATTTAACATATCATCTCTTCTCATTGTGTTCTAACTATTATTTACTTTGGGGAGCAAAATAATCCCCGGGACTTCAGGAGTAGGTGCTTTAAGCGCATCATTGTGCGTCCGGGATGCGCATAACTGTAAATAACGAAGCGAACACATTATGCACATCATTCTAAGTTCAGGGTGCACGAGCTGGCTTTAACGCCACTCTGCATTAGTCTTTTATACGGTGACAGTTTTGTACATTTACATTTATGCATTTGGCAGACGCTTTTATCCAAAGCGACTTACATTGCTTTATCCTATACATTTATACATAGGCATGTGCAATCCCTGGTATCGAACCCACAACCTTGCGTTGTTAACGCAATGCTCTTACCACTGAGCTACAGGAAAGCTATGTACAATACAATGCAGCAATACAATACAGCTTTGTACAATAAACCGAGACAGATAGTAGTATTTTTACTCGATTACATTATGAGACTGAAAATAGAGTCGGATATTACTTGGAGGAAAAAAATACAGAGCATATATCATGCTCTTTAGTACATAAAAATCAGTCTTTTTTACTTTTTAAATTAAAACTACTTAATTAAAAGAAGATAGTGATTTTAATGTAAACATGGATTAAAATGTTAAAACAACAATATTTATTTATAAGATGTAGTGGAGTAAAACGTATGATGTGCTTTATAATGTAAGAAAATACTAGCACTTATTTTTTATTTGCAAAGTTTGCCAAAGGATTAATAAAGTAATCCAAAAAATCTTTATTAGATTACAAAAAAAATCGTTAGATTAGTCGACTAATAAAAAAATAATCGTTAGATTAGTCGACAATTAAAATAATCGTTAGTTGCAACCCTACTTAATAATCAGCTAAGCTGTCTACACTGGAAAACTCGGGAGTACTGCAAAGTTGCAGTACAACTGCTCCAGGGCTTTATTTTCCTCCATCTGGCTGAAATAATATTAAAGACTTTTTCACCCAAAAATTATTTTGTCATTTACTTACCCTTGTATAATTCCAAAACTTTGTCACTGTGGAGCACAAAAGATATTTTGAAGAACGTTGGTAACCAGACAACACTGGCCCAAGGTTTTAAACGCTATGAAAAAGTAATAATTTATTCATGTTCAAAGTTTTGGCCTTTGCATCCTCCTGGTTGCTGAAATATGTTCTTAAAACTAGGAGCCTTTAACCCTGTCCAAGATTTGTAAACACATGCCATGGATGTTTTTGGACAGGTCATGTAGTATTATGGTTAATTGAACCATTGGTCTCAAGTCACTGCAAATGCTAGTTGGTTTTGAAACAATTTCACTGGTTAGTCATTAACTGACACAAGAACCAGAATCGTTTTGCTGAAAAAAGAGGTATTAATCTTCAATAATGTGTCTTTTAATACGCCGATCAGAGCTCTGCTATGGGTTCAGTTAGCACTATTGTAGGGCCCTATGAAATCAGATTGATTTTTTTCCCATATTCCGTTTTTCCGTAAAAAAAATTCTGAATTCTATGATTCATGATTTTAACGATACAAAAGTAATATTTTGCACACATGAAAAATACTTAAGTAGCATTTACTCATGAACTATATAGTAAGACACCCAGATACTGCAGTGTTTTTGAACCTACAGAAAAAAAAACAATAAAAATATGGCCTAATGCACAACCATGTTCATTTAAACCAGCATCTCTTCAGTGCATTTTCAATTTTTTTACACATGCTTAAATTTAAGATTTTTTTATTTTACTAGTATATTTACTTTAATAAAGGAAATAATATAATATACTATAGTTTATTCATGTGGGTGTGTCATAGTTAATTTAAGTTAACCGGACTTTTATTTTTGACGGATTGTCGCAAAGACCTTTTTAGTGCAGGTTTGACCCTAGCTTTACTCAAATGAAGCAGTGAAATGCTCACAAAATAAACTCAGAGCAGATCTGGAGATGTGTTCGCATCCCCATATAGGGAGATGCTGTAAACAGAAGTGTCATGTGCAGTATAGGAAACCGCTCGAATCATTCATTCATCTGTCCATGTTTTCCGCATCGCAAAAATTATATATGCTCCTACTATTGTTTCTAACGTGCACCACTACACAGTGAAACTAACCTCTCCTGAGATTTCAAAAACAACCTGGACAGTTACTCAAAGCCTGAAGTTCAGCACAGGATTGTGGTTTTGTGCACAATTGTGATCAAAGTTCTGCGTTCTTGATGTGAGAGATCTCTTGATTCCTCACGCACACATTTTACACTTTGCATAAATATGGGATTCATTCCTTAAATGTCTAAATATGTAGTCCCAAAAACATGACAAAATCCGGTACATTTGTAAGCATGTCTTGGTGCAGATTATTAGTGAATGTTTTGCTTTTGTGGAGAGGCCTCCATGATTCCACATGCCTGAACATGTTCAGAAGACATTTGTGCACCTACTGAACAATCCTACACCAAGTGACGTGTCTGTATTAGTGTGTGTTGGTGTTTGGCAGAACAGTAGTTCTTTGCTGTAGGCCTGGACCATAGCATCCGTGTGGAGGACTAAATTAGCAGCAGTTGTTTATCGAGTATACTCAATCCATCTGTCTGATTCACTAGAACCAACCGGCACTATCTATGCTCTCATACTCTCATACAACGCCCCAACCTCTCAAAATACACACACGCACGCACGCACGCATGCACGCACGCACGCACAGACACACACAGACACACACACACACACACGCACACTGAGTGGTCCACACCCCCTTCCTGCTTCCCCAGCAGACAGTGAGACATTCCACCCTGTGTAACGTCCTCTGCCAAGAACGTTTGACTTTCCTCTATGCAGATTAGCCATGTGCTAATTGCAGTTATTTATTTTTCCCTTTTCCGAGAGAGTGTAAGACGGAAAAAAATGACTGGTTTCCTCAAGCGATTGATTGGAGGATATGAAAGAGGAGGGAGCAGAAAGATGAGCCAGAGAGGGTGAGTGTATCCAAGCCTGAACATGACTTTACATCTGAGCTTTTCTCTACAGTCTTATGCGAGACTTGGATAGGCTTATATACTCGGATAGACATATTTTATTTCATACTAAATTTTAGTAAAGGAACACATGTAAACCAGATGATTAAGCTAAAGATGCCCACTTTACTTGTACTCACTTTTGCTGTACAGTGTATTCAACATACATAGTCAAATAATATTAGATTCATGACTTGATGTTTAAATTGTCATTATTACTGACATCACTTCATAATCAATAATTACCTGTCAATGTCAGTACAACAATAGTGCTATAATAATTCATGTTTTTTCCAAGATAGCAAGCAGTAGGATAGCTAGCTTTATAGACATTTAAAAGCAGCACTCTGTGGCAAGATACTATTGTGTTGCGTTCCATCTCCAGCTTAAAATCAAAATAATTGTTCTGCCACACTTCCATTATTAACTACACAACATACTATTTGCAGATTGGTGTATTTTATTTGTTAAGTTACTTAAGCATAGCTTGCGGACCTCTAGTTAACTCTTACTGCGTGTTCAGACCGCCGCCGTTGAGAGCGTCAAAAATCGCTCTGGCCGCCCTGCCAACAACACTGTAGAAAGATTCGTGGACGCTCTGGCGCTCTGATGTAGACCTAAGTTTACAGGGCTGCGTTCTCTGGAATCCTCTCAAGCGGTGGACTTCTATGTTCCGATTGGTTGCCGCCGAACCGCGTCATATCTCATTACCATAAAGTTGACCTGATTTCAACTTTCCTTGATGCCCTCAACGGCCAAGACGCGCCGTGCCGCTGCTCGCCGCCGGCTCACATTGAAAATGAATGACTTCCGGCCACTTTGACGTCTCGACGGCGGCGGTCTGAACGCACAGTCAAACTGTGAGGAATGCAAATTGCAATAATCCATGCTATTTTGGCATTATAGTTCAGCAAATTGTTTCTGTGTGGCTGGACTTGATACTAAGCATTGTCATGTGGTTGTTCAAGTGTCATTCACTTGTCAGAGTACAAAAATGACTTGTCCGAAGATAAATAATGAAATTTAATTTGAAGTGTCAATAAAATAGTTTCGGATTCTGATTGGTCAAGTTTGCTTTTAAGCGTTTTGCCTAGTGTCCGCTGTGGCTGCCTGAAATTGGTTATACTCTCTGTGATTGCTATAGAACCACTAGCGGATCTAGGGGTTGAAATCTTATTGGCCCCTGAAGTGCCCTTGTCCTCTCAGGGCCTCTGTAGCCTACACCTGATATGCGTTTTGGTCGATCGGATCACAAGTGGACGACGTGTGAAACATTTTGAGCTTGTCGACTTTCTACCACTTCCAGAAGTGGACCGGATTGTGTTTGTGGTGTAGACGCTTCATGTGGTTGAAGGCGTTCGAGCAGCCACAAGGACAAGTAACTTGAAAAAAAATGAATAGTGCTACGAAAAAAATTGGTCTGTGCTAAGAATAATAAGAGAAGGTGCATAAGACAAAGGAGCGTGTTTGTTTGAATTGCTTTTTTCGTGGTTGCATTTGTTTGTATATGACATTAATCAATGGCGCAGTGCATTGAGTCCATATAACTAGATGCGGACGCGGAATCCTGTTATTTAAATGTCATCTGGCTGCTCTGCATGTCTGAGTGAATGAGGTGCACAGATTAACATACTACACGAGTGATGGTTGAGGATTTGTCTGCATCTGCACTGTATGTGGATATAAAAACATGAACTTCTTCTCCAGAGTTGCTCTGAGAGTTTATTTTACGAGTATTTTACTTTTTGAGTGAAGCTATCATCAAGCACACTAAAACTCAAGCGTCTTCCTGAAGACCCGTCAAAATAAAAGTCCCGTTAACTTGAAAAAATACTGTAGTATTTGCTAAAGGAAATTGTAGTACCCTTGTAGTAAATTGATACACTGTAGTAAACACTGAAGTATACTATAGTAAGGTTCAAAAGCACTATAGTATCTAGGAATTTTACTGCAGTTTACTATAGTAGATATCACTATAGTATACTACAGTAATTTATGTGGACAAATATACCTCTTTTCTGTAGTAAAAAAAAGAAATTTCATGAATCATGTGATGAACAAGTGAAGAACACTATTTTTTTAATGCTACAACTGTTTGGCCTCTGTAGCACCAGTGCTATGTGCAAAAAAAGGTAACGCACAGCCCTGACACTAAACATAATTACTGCTTGCCTTTGTTATAGCAATCATGGAGAGTATTAACACATTTAGGTGGCCACAGCGGACACTAGGAAAATGCTTAGAAGCTTTACGAATCAGGATCCGAAACAATTATATTGACACTTCAAATGAAATATAATTTTTATCTTCGGACAAGTAATATTTGTACTCGGACAAGTGAATGACAAATTTACTTGTTTGAAGGACAACCACATGACAATGCTTAATGTCAAGCCCTGCACATACAGTGGCTTGCAAAAGTATTCATCCCCCTTCATTTTATTCACATTTTGTTATGCTGCTGCCTTATCTTAAACTACTTTAAATGATTATTTTTTTACATTAATCTACACTCCATGCACAATAATGACAAAACAAAAAACTGATTTTTGACAGCTTTGCAAATTTATAAAAAATAAAAAAATAAAATAAGTACATTGCATAAGTATTCATACCCTCAACTCAGAAAATGGTTATAGCGCCTTTACAGACTCAAATCTTTTTGGGTATGATGTGAAAAGCTTTACACATCTGCATTTGGCAATTTTCTGTCATTCTTCTCCTCAGATCCTTTCAGACTCTGTCAGGTTGGATGGAGATCATCAGTAGACAGACATTTTCAGGTTTCTACAGAGATGTTCAGTTGGGTTCAAGCACTAGCTGGGCCACTGAAGGACATAGACAGAGTTGTCCATAAGCCACTCTTGCATTGTTTTAGTTGTGTGCTTAGGATCATTGTCATGTTGGAGAATGAACCTTCTGCCCTGTCCGAGGTTCTGAATGTTCTGGGCTAGGTTTTCATGATCATTATCTCCGTATTTTGTGTACAGTCCCTGAAGCTGAAAAACACCCCCACATCATGATGCTGTTTCCACTACACTTTACTGTTAAGACGGTATTGTACAGGTGTTGAGCAGTGCTTGTTTTTCTCCAGACATGATGCATGAATCTGAGATTCATCAGACCAGAATATCTTGTTTCTGACAGTTTGAAAGATTTTTTGAAGTACGTTTTTGCATATTTCAAGTTTCCATGTGTCTTCACTGAGCAAAGGCTTGAGTCTGGCCACTAAGCCATAAAGCCCAGATTGGTGGAGTGTTGCAGTGATGTTTGTCCTTCTGTAAGTTTCTCCCATCTCCATATATGATCATGGAGCTCAACCAGAGTAATCATCAGCTTCTTGGTCACCGCTCTAACCAAGACCCTTCTCCATCGATGGCTCAGTTTGGACAGGAGGTCAGCTCAAGTAAGAGATCTGGTGGTTCCAAACCTCTTTCATTGAGGATAAATGGAGGCTACATGCTTCTGTGAACCTTCAATACAGCAGATTTTTTTCAGAAGTCTTCCCCAGATCTGTGCCTTGATACAATCCTGTCTCAAAGCTCTACTGGCAGTTCTTTTGACCTCATGTCTTGGTTTTTACTTTGATATGCATTTTCAGCTGTTGCACCCTTTATAGAGAGGTATGTGCCGCTCCAAATCATACTTATTCAATTGAATTTGGCACAGGTTAACTCCACTCGAAGTGTATAAACATCAACAAGCAAAACTAATGCTTCTGAGCTAAATTTCAAGTGTCCCAGAAAAGGGTATGAATACTTATGCAATGTACTTATTTTTGTTTTTTATTTTTAATAATTTTGCAAAGCTGTCAAAAATCAGTTTTTTGTTTTGTCATTATTGTGCATGGAGTGTAGATTAATGTAAAAAATAATCATTTAAAGTAGTTTAAGATAAGGCAGCAGCATAACAAAATGTGAATAAAATGAAGAGGTATGAATACTTTTGCAAGCCACTGTACTGTGAGAGCTGGAGTCGAAAAGAGGAGTAGCCAATGGACCCACTATATATGATAAATATTCCCAACGAGTTATTACAGAAATAACTGTCATCTCTGTCCCCACCACTTTTCAAAACAAAGTTACGTCACTGAATTTTGGTGGCATATAAATTTGCTAATTAGAATACAAGACAACACGATGAGTCAAAAACAACGATAACAACAACTATTTAATTTTGGCAGAGCCAGTGAAATTTTGGCAGTGCAAGTAAAAATTTGAATCACTGCCTGGGCCAGTCGAAAAATCCTTAGCGTTGAGCCCTGCAGCTACAACAATACACTAGGTTATTAGCCAGTTGACCTATTTGTTTAGCAGCTAGATTAAATCTAGGATTCACATATTAGTTAAGTTGCATATTTCTGGGAAGTAAAATAGTTCAGGGACGGATAATAATGTCTGACACTTAAAGATCGGGTAACACACTCAGTTTCTGCCAACCTCATATTACTCTTGAGTACCTATACAGTAGTATTGCATACATCGTATCTTCGAAGAGTATTTAGTTTGATCAAATTTATAAAAGAGAGATACAGCTGTACGATTATTTCCGGAAAAACACGAGCTGCTAGAGGTGGGACTAGTGGGGAGAGTGGGATGGAACTAAAGCACGAGCAAGCAACACATCCCTTCGTGTTTTGTACATTATGCATGTTCACGCCGATTGCCAACAAAACACAGACTTATGACTTAGTTTGACTTACCGTGTGCAGTTCATGTCTGGCATCTTTTAGCACTGGGACCACGGCATCTTATCAGTTTCAAACAATCTCCAAATCCAGCGTTATATCCACCGTTTGTATAACATCCATCACTGAAATGCCGTGAACAAACAGACACACCTAAACTTCACTATCGCAAGAGTAACTAGCTGCAGCGCAGCCTAGGGCTGTCACGATTATGAAATTTGACTGACGATTAATTGTCTAATAAATCATTGCGATTATGACGATTAATTGTCTGTTTTAGGGCTTTGGCGATTATGACGATTAATTGTCTGTTTTTGAGCTTTGACATTTAATTCTCATACATTTTTGATTCAGCGATTGAAATGACCATATTGTTCTGAATACAAGACTGTGTTTTTTTATTGGAAATACATCGGAAAAAATTGGGTCATCATATACAGTATTTAAGGTTTAGGCTTTTACCTGTCAATAATACAACCGCCAAATACTTGTAAATTAAGTAAATTCATCAGGTGTGAATTGAAGCCACCATTAAAATACTATCAGTCATAGAAAAGCTTCTAGTCTGTTTTTTTCTCACTTGCAAGACTACAATAAAATTTTACTTGTATATTAATGAAATTTTGGTAGACTGGTTTTCACACTGAGATTTGCTTAAATAATATTAAATTGTACTGCAGGTAATTTGTATATGTTTTAGTTTTTTTAAGTGATTGTGTTGTGGTGGTACATAGGGCTGTCACGATTATGAAATTTGATTGACGATTAATTGTCTGATAAATCATTGCGATTATGCCGATTAATTGTCTGTTTTAGGGCTTTGAAGATTATGCCGATTAATTGTCTGTTTTTGAGCTTTGACATTTAATTCTCATACATTTTTGATTCAGCGATTGAAACGACCATATTGTTCTTAATACAAGACTATGTTTTTTTCTTGGAAATACATCGGAAAAAATTGGGTCATCATATATTTAAGGTTTAGGCTTTTACCTGTCAATAATACAACCGCCAAATACTTGTAAATTAAGAAAATTGATCAGGTGTGAATTGAAGCCACCATTAAAATACTATCAGTCATAGAAAAGCTTCTAGTCTGTTTTTATCTCACTTGCAAGACTACAATAAAAATTTACTTGTGTGTTAATGAAATTTTGATAGACTGGTTTTCACACTGAGATTTGCTTAAATAATATTAAATTGTACTGCAGGTAATTTGTATATGTTTTAGTTTTTTTTAAGTGATTGTGTTGTGGTGGTACATTTTACAAGTATTACCATGCTTTAGTAACAATATATACACTAAAATATGCAATATGCAGATGCACTACAGCTCCCCCTAGTGTCTTCTATAGAGATGTGCAATAATTGCGATGATCTGAAACCATCGCGATGAGGTCAAACAATCGCGATGAGACGATTATTTAATAATCGCGACAGCCCTAGTGGTACATTTTACAAGTATTACCGTGCTTTAGTAACCATATATACACTAAAATATGCAATATGCAGATGCACTACAGCTCCCCCTAGTGTCTTCTATAGAGATGTGCAATAATTGCGATGATCTGAAACCATCGCGATGAGGTCAAACAATCGCGATGAGACGATTATTTAATAATCGTGACAGCCCTAGCGCAGCCCATCTTGATGCAGCGCACATAATCTTGATGGTAAGTGGGCCTCGCTCATCAGTTGGCTTGTGGGCAGGCTCTTTCACCTTGCCATGCTTTTCCGGTAGAATTGACAATAAAAGGAATAGGATCCCCATGACGACACAGAAATCCAGAATTATAAAAAACTTTCCGAAACAATTTGGAGTGCTGCGGGAGTGTATCAAGTTCAGAAATACTACGTCATACGTCCAACTCGTTTTTTAATAATTTAAAACCATGTTAAGCCAGCATGTTTAACAGTGTAAAGAAGTCAGAATGCATGACATAGCATGATAGCTCTGCTTTAAAACCCTATAGTATTTGGTCATACCAAAAGTATGTTTATAAGTATATAAAACTTTTTTGTTGGCTTACTTACTGACCTGTACTCATCTCTTTATCCTTAATAAACCTGCATCAGTCTCTAACTCATCTCCAGTGTTTTGTTCAGAAATCTGGTAGTGCCAGCAGCAATTGAAAAATGAAAAAGAATTGCGCACTATACTTGGCCCCCTTCTGTAAATTGTGGCCCGTGCTTTTAAAAAATCCTAGATCCGCCACTGTATAGAACAAAGGCAAGTTCTGTCTTTTTCATTTTTTTACCATACAATAGTGGTATATTAATCCACAGAATCAGAAGGATCTTTTTTTACCAAGTATGTTTACACATAAGGAATTTGACTTGGCGACAGGAGCTTAGTTAATACTATAGTATACTGTAGTATAGTATAGTATTAACTATATTAAACTGTAGTAAAATTGTATCGTGTGAAACTTTTTGAGCTTGTCAACTTTCTACCACTTCCAGAAGTTGAAAACACATTTGACCGGATTGTGTGTGTGGTGTTAGACGGTCCGTGGTTGAAGGCGTTGGTTGAAGGCGTTAGAGCAGCCACAAGGACAAGTAACTTGAAAAAAAAAACTGTAGTAAAATTCCTAGATACTATGGTGTTTTTGAACCTTACTATAGTATTCTACTGTGTTTACTTTAGGGCTGAAACGATTCCTCGAGTAACTCGAGTTATTCAAATGCAAAAAATCACAGAGGCAATTTTTGTTGCCTCGAAGCCTCGTTTAATCCATTTAACTACAGTACACATGGAGCACTGCGTTTCCCCACGGACCATTATTACTAACGCACAGCCGCTAAACTCATGTTACAGGGCTCTCAAGTCTCACGCGTTCACCGTGAGACACACGCATTTTAGTCTGTTCACACGCTCACACATATTTCTCATGCTGATAAATAAGTGATAGCTTATTGAAATGGTGAACTGCTATTTTACTTAGTTTTAGTCTATTTTGCGAGTGAAACTTGTTTTCCGGCTGCATTGAGTCCATCAAACTAGATGCAGACTAGTGGATGCCGAATCCTGTTATTTACACATGCCATCTGGCTGTTCTGTGTGTCTGCGTGATGCTCATGAATTTGTCTGCGTCTGCGCTTTATGAGGACATGAACACATGAACTTCATATCCAGAGTTGCGCTGAGAGTTTATTTCAGAACATTTTACTGAATGAAGCTAACGCACTAAAAAATAAGCGTCTTCCGACGACCTGCCAAAATAAAAGTCCGGTTAACTCTGTATTTTTATGTGGACAAATATATTACTATTTAATATTAAAACAGAAACTAAAACTAATTTAGATAAACTAATGCATCATGCATAAGCTGAAGTTAGTTGTTTACCTCTGAAATTATTCTTTCTATTTGTATTAATGTTTCTTATTTATACCTTTGTATTAGGCCTATATTGCATTTTGAATGTAATATGGCAATGGAATGTACTAAATGGGTTTAGTTTTCACAGATATGAATGTATGCAATTTCAGCAATAAATATGTTAATTTTTCTAAAAATGAAACAAATTAGTTGTTCATTTTAAGAGACCTGTCTTATTTTCTCTTGTATATTTATTATTGCTCTTTAATAAAGAAAACATACTTATTATCCGAATACCTGATTAATCGATGGAAAATCAGTAGAATACTCGATTACTAAAATAATCGATAGCTGCAGCCCTAGTTTACTCCATTTACTACAAGAACACTAAAATTTTCTATAGCAAATACTATAGAACACCACAGTATTTTTTCTACTGAGTGTTCAGGTTAACAGGACTTTTTGACGGGTCATCGGGAAGACGCTTGAGTTCAAAGTGTGTTTGACGATAGCTTTATTTAAACAGTAGTGCTAGTGAAATAAACTCTCAGAGCAACTGGAGATGAAGTTCATGTGTTTATATCCTCCTACAGTGCAGACACAGACACATCCACGAGTGAGTCATGAATGTAGCATGTTAGACTGTGTAGTTCATTCACTCAGACAAGCAGAACAGCCAGATGACATTTAAATAACAGGATTGCGCATCCGCTAGTTATATGGACTCAATGCAGCCGGAATCCACGAGGGTCACGCTTGTTGTATGTTAAACTGTGCAACTCATTCCCTCATACATCAGGGTTTTTCCTGGCTCAGAATGAGGCGGAGGTGGTGCCGTCCTGATCTTGTACACACACGTAGGCCTACCATACCTTTAAGTGGAACAACCAAAGTGACTTTGACATATTAAAAGTTCTAATGAAATGAAAGGAAAAAGACAATTATTAAGTTATATAAAACATTACTTTTATTCAACCAAACAGAAATGTTTTTTAATCAAATAAAGCATTTTATCATTTCAACTAACTTTTCAGCCCACTATAGCCAACTGAATTAAACTTACTACATGACTTAAATGAGCAAAGCTCATTCACATCTCGCATTCTCTGTGGTTCACTTTAAATGATTCAATGATCTCTTATATTTGCTAGTGACTGAAAAGTTCAGTAGTTTAAATGAATCTGTACAAATGAGTCATTCGTGTGCGAGTCGTTCTGAAAGCAATGTGTGTTCATACTGGCGAACTCGCTGTGTACAGAATACGTTGATTCAACGATCCAACTGCACAGCTAAAGACATTACAATGATGTACGTCATGTTAATTTAAGAAATTAAAGGGTAAAAAACCCTGTACATGCGCAGAATAGGCAGATGACATATTTAAATAGGAGGATTCCACTTTCGCTATTCCTTCCACTTTTTCCCACGTCAAACAAATCATAGGGCTCTAGATAAATGGACTCAATACAGCCAGAAAACAAGTTTTAATCGCAAAAACTAATATAAATAGCAGTGCTTCATCAGGTAACCTCACATACCAACAAGCACAACGACAAACACTTCACATTACAAGCAGCTCTGTTCAATGCACATGCAAAACTGTATCGCACGTGTGCTACACTGGGAAATTTATTCTTCGCACAGAAGAACAGAAGAATGCATTTTTTCGTAGCATGTGCGACATCTATGTCACACTGTACAGCACTGCATTTATGTACATAATACAGTTAAATCAGTATCAGCATTTTGTGACTAAATGCAGAAATATGTCTTCTGCACTATACTATTAATCTGAAAAAAAAATTAATCACAGGTATGGAACAACTTGAGGGTGAATAAATCATGACAGAATTTTCATTTTTGGGTGAACTATCCCTTAAAGACCAAACATTCACTTTAGTCTGGACTGGGACTAACCTTAATCCTTGTCTGTGAAACCGGGCCTAGAGATTTTTGACGCTTTCTGTTTTGACTGGTTCATTCATCCAACTTGATGTTGCTGTTACTTTCCTGTCATCAGAATTGTTGCTGATAAAGGTAAAGGGCAAGGCCTACTGGTGGCACGATGACACGCAATTTATTTGTCAGTAAAGACCACAGCCGTGTCCTAAGCATTTTTGATCTTGTCTTGGGTAATGCTTCACAAGATAGGGGTCAAATGTAGGGTGTTAAATCCAGGGTGTTAAAACCTTAACCCTTCTTTCACTGCTATCATTCTTCTTGAGTTTTATAGATTCTGACATCATGTTGGCATTAACACAGCTGTAACTTTAGTTGTTAGCATTCTGGTCCTATCATAATTTTTGCTCAGTATAAGCCTATCCATGACATTCTCACCTGTGTTTAATTTGAAGGTACCCTCTTACTCCTCAGACCAAACCAAACTACCACTGGCATATCTCACTTTATCTTATCCACAGGGGTGGTTAACTGGAGTCTAGTGGGATTTAATCTTCAGATCGCATGTCTGGATGAATGTTTTAGGAAGTTGAAACGTACCTTAATTTCACCACATATATGGTATTAGGAAGCTGATTTTAAATGTTGCGGCTGAATTTTCTGAACTCTTGTTTTCTAGCCGCCAGGCCCCATGGACCAGGTTGGAAAGATTAGAGGGCAGCACTATGTTTCAGGAAACCCCTACTCTCAGCAGCAGGGTCCTCCCCCTGGCTCCCAGCAAGGACCTCCCTACTCAGGACAGGGTTATGGACCTCCAGGGCCCCAAAGGTACCCTATGGGCATGCAGGTGCGAACTCCTGGAGGCATGAGCGGAGTGCAGTATGGACAGCAGGTTAGCCTAAATTGATCATTGCTGTGTTTTTGAAATAATTTACTGTGATATCCTTTATAAAATTTCAATTGCAAATTACAATGCAGTGTTTTCCTGCCAATTACAAGAGGCAGATGTGGGGCAGCAACAAAATTATACTAAACTATCCAGAAGTGCTTTTCCCGAACAACGACAACTCGCTGGTTAACCACCATAGCACGTCACAAGTGGTGGAGTAAAACCGTCTTCTAATTAATCTGGTCAGAATGATTTAATGTCCTATTATTGCTGTAAATAATGTACGCTGCATCTAAAAACCTATTTTTGTTATCGTATTTTTGCTCTCTGTTGATTTACTTCACGATATTTACTTCATTCATAAGTTTCCTCCTACGTCACTCCACCTATGGTTTCCCCAGGGTCATAGATCACGTAGCTCATGCACACTTTAAAAAAAAAAACAGCGCTTCTTTACAAACTAAAAGATGTAAAATTGTATTTGTATATATTTAGAATGATATGCATGTTGCTTGCTTACTTTGCTCAAAAGCATGATGCATGCAAGTCTACATATCATAATATAATAAGGAACTACAGGGTGCTGGTCATATAATTAGAATATCATCAAGAAGTTGATTTATTTCACTAATTCCTTTCAAAAAGTGAAACTTGTATATTATATTCATTCATTACACACAGACTGATATATTTCAAATGTTTATTTCTTTTAAATTGATGATTATAACTGACAACTAATGAAAATCCCAAATTCAGTATCTCAGAAAATTAGGATATTACTTAAGACCAATACAAAAAAAGGATTTTTAGAAATCTTGGCCAACTGAAAAGTATGAACATGAAAAGTATGAGCATGTACAGCACTCAATACTTAGTTGGGGCTCCTTTTGCCTGAATTACTGCAGCAATGCAGCGTGGCATGGAGTCGATCAGTCTGTGGCACTGCTCAGGTGTTATGAGAGCCCAGGTTGCTCTGATAGTGGCCTTCAGCTCTTCTGCATTGTTGGGTCTGGCATATCGCATCTTCCTCTTCACAATACCCCATAGATTTTCTATGGGGTTAAGGTCAGGCGAGTTTGCTGGCCAATTAAGAACAGGGATACCATGGTCCTTAAACCAGGTACTGGTAGCTTTGGCACTGTGTGCAGGTGCCAAGTCCTGTTGGAAAATGAAATCTGCATCTCCATAAAGTTGGTCAGCAGCAGGAAGCATCAGAAGCGTCTCGCCTGGGCTAAACACAAAAAGGACTGGACTGCTGCTGAGTGGTCCAAAGTTATGTTCTCTGATGAAAGTAAATTTTGCATTTCCTTTGGAAATCAGGGTCCCAGAGTCTGGAGGAAGAGAGGAGAGGCACAGAATCCACGTTGCTTGAGGTCCAGTGTAAAGTTTCCACAGTCAGTGATGGTCTGGGAGCCATGTCATCTGCTGGTGTTGGTCCACTGTGTTTTCTGAGGTCCAAGGTCAACGGAGCCGTATACCAGGAAGTTTTAGAGCACTTCATGCTTCCTGCTGCTGAGCAACTTTATGGAGATGCAGATTTCATTTTCCAACAGGACTTGGCACCTGCACACAGTGCCAAAGCTACCAGTACCTGGTTTAAGGACCATGGTATCCCTGTTCTTAATTGGCCAGCAAACTCGCCTGACCTTAACCCCATTGAAAATGTCCAACCACGCAACTTTGCAATGCTGCTTGCGATTGATCATTGGATTGATGGTTTCGGAAAACACTTAAATTGTTGAACTATGCTGGTACCACGGAACTTGCGACAATAGTTGGCTAACGATGCTTTTGGGAAACACCCCAGAATGGTACCTGATTTTCACCTAAATAAAAAAATTATGTAGCCTATGTACTTGAGGGTTTCTTGCTGAATTAACAATATCATGGCAAATTAAATTGTATTGCCTTCTGAAAATGCATACAGTATGTCTGAAGAAAACACTGCTGTAAATGATCATAATTGCAAGCACTTACTAGGGTTGGGTGTGCGTTATAAAGTGAGACGCGTCTAGGCATGAGCTGCGAAGACGCATCTTCTTTATATAGCGTGAGCTGGGCAGTTATAACTTCAGATGTGTGTCACAGCAGGAGCTTCACAGTTATAAAGTGAGGCTTGATTGTATTTTTATTCTGATGTTATATTCAATAAAAAAAGTGTGTCTTTATACAACGGGGGCTGCGCAGACACGCGTCTTCTTTATACAACGGGGGCTGCGCAGACACGCGTCTTCTTTATACAACGGGGGCTGCGCAGACACGCGTCTTCTTTATACAACGGGGGCTGCGCAGACACGCGTCTTCTTTATACAACGGGGGCTGCGCAGACACGCGTCTTCTTTATACAACGGGGGCTGCGCAGACACGCGTCTTCTTTATACAACGGGGGCTGCGCAGACACGCGTCTTCTTTATACAACGGGGGCTGCGCAGACACGCGTCTTCTTTATACAACGGGGGCTGCGCAGACACGCGTCTTCTTTATACAACGGGTGCTGCGCAGACACGCGTCTTCTTTATACAACGGGTGCTGCGCAGACACGCGTCTTCTTTATACAGCGCGAGCTGTATAAAGTTATAAAGTCAGGACAGTCTGATCTGTAAAGTGTGAGCTTATATGCCCCTTAGCCTTGTTCATATTTGTTTACAACGCGATTGGCTGCCCGCAGCACAGAGCAGCGAGAGTCACGTGACGAATGTGAAACATTTGTTGTAATCACGATACCAGCTCAACTTCGTCATGTCTGTCAGCCACTGGGGATGGACGAAGACATCGTCTGTCGGCCCAACCCTGGCACTTACTGCTTTTATGCAATAATTTTTGGTACATTACTATTGTTTTTGAGTGGTCAGTCCATATGCTGATTTGTTCTCTTTATATTTACGTTTAGATTCATTCAGATTACCCTTACTCTTTTGACTGGTGTTTTTTTTTTAGGGTTTTTGCTTAAACTTGAAGGTTTCTGACATTCTAAAGAGGTCTTTGATTATAGCAGCATGAGCTCATGGCTCTTTTCATCTCTGCCTTCAAAGAAGGTTGTCATAAGTTCACAGTGAAGCTCATGTTTGTCACATGGGGATTTCCGCACTTAGGTTTGTATGTTTGTGTGTGAGCATCTGCTTTTCTTGATCCTGGTCTCTGTTCAAATGTGGACCGCTGGGTGCCTCATTCTGCTCATTGTGATGAGTAAGCCCAGTCGCTGGAATGCCATCCATTTTTGAGACTGCCATAGAACACGCTCTCTGGGTTGATTTTTTTTAACAACATCCCTGTGAGACATACTTCTCTTATCCATTCTTATTTCCTTTTTCCTTGAGAGGAAAAGTGCGCTGCCCGTCACCATCAGACTTTTGTGTGTCACGCTGCTCTCTTCAGCAAGGTCTTTTTTTCAAGCATTCCCCTGAAAGCCTGTGTGCTCATTGGTTTGTTTAAATAGGTAAGAGCTTTGAAGAAAATGTTGTCCTTAAGCGCGATTTTTACTTCTGCGTAGGACCTACGCCGTAACATACGCCGCAACCTACGGCGTAGCCTATGTACGTAGACGACGTGGTCGAGAACATTTATGGTTCTGCGTTGAGAGTATGCGTCGTACTGCAATTACACCGCCGAAACGCTAGTTGGCTCTTTGTGTTTTCAGGGTTTGCTCTTCTTTGCCGATGTTTTGTGTGTATGCTAGTGTATGCAAACGACAATGGAGGCTGATCGCATCTTAATGGAGTTGGAGCTGATCGAAACAGAAAAATGTGTAATCCGTTATATTATTAACCTTACTTTCATGTTAGAAGTTAAACAGATGTTATAGTAAACTTCGTCTTGTCCACATTTTGGATTTTTATGTGTGTTCATTTAGATATTGTTGAAAAAAAGTATACTTTTCAAAGGGGTGTACTTCGCAGAGCACATACATAGATGTCAAAACTGTGTATTGAAATGATACCCTGATAGAATATCATATTTTGTCATGGACAACTCACCCTATTAATTGTTTAGTTAAAAATGAAACGAAATGAAACCAAGATCTGGAAGTGTCACAATTTTGTTCTTTATTTGCAAAAGAGTCAAAGAACAGAATATGTAAAAGTGCAAACTGTATAGATTAGTATACAATGCAATATTAACACAAATATAAAACTTTCAAAAAACTAGTAACAATAAAAGGTAAAACAAAAAATAAAACTATAAAGCCAATAAAGTGCAAAAGATCGTGCACAGTGTTTATAAAGTGCGAAGTTCTTCATGTCTTTTGCTGACACTCTTCCAAACCGACGTTAGAGGAAATCTCTCTCCAAGAATTCGCCGCCATCTGACAGTCTTTGTAGTCCGCCGAAGAGGAGTCATACAGATGCGTGCATTTCCGAACCTCTTCAATCAGACACTCAGTACTTGGTCGATGTCGATGCTCGCCATGTTGTTCTTTTGTGGACTCTGAACTTGCCGGAAGAAGACGCCAGAAATGCGTAGAAGGAAGTAAGATGCTGCCAAACCGACCAATCACAGCGCTTGCGGTCCGCGTAGGGTCTGCGTTGAGTTGACGCATTGTTACATTTTTGGAGAGGTGCGCGCCAGGCTACGGCGTAGGGTACGCACAGGGTACGCGGCTCTGCGTAGGCAGGTCCTACGCAAAACCATGAATTGGCCTTTAGCCCTTATGAAACCTAAAATGTCGTTTTGCCATTGTGATAGTTTTTGAAAATGTTTAATAGGAAAACTGTGTCTCACAATCCAACGTAAATCAATGTTGTGTCAACTCTCATTATGTCAGTCCATTGCACATTGAGTCCAAAATTTGTGTCCAAAAATTCCCGCACATTAAAAATAAATACGACCTATCGTTGTGTCAATCACATTTACAGACTGCCTCCGATATTTTCGTCCGTCACAGTCATCCGGACTGTGTTCGACTCCTGTCACTGATGTTTCCCGCTGTCGCGGAGGCGCACAATCCACGTCGTCATTGACGACAGTTTACACAAACAACGTGAGCGCATTACTACGAGTCGCTGTTGGCTGTGACAGAATTCTTGAGCCCGAGGACAAACGAGACGTTTAAAACGAAACTAACCACGGAGGAGTTCAGGAAACGCAATTTATTTGTGGATTGCTTGATACAGCGCTGGATCATTTCAAATCCGTTTACAACAAGAGCGAATGCTGGCGAATGCTCTTGTTAAGTCTTATTTGACGTTATATTTACTTGTGTTGTGTGAACAGTGGAAAAGTGTTCTTAATACACAATAAAGTCACCGTAAGAACGTAATAACACGAGAACTTTAATTTTGCTTTAATGTGTAACACTGTAAACAATTAAATGTATTCTTTTTGACAAGCACAATTTCTATTGGTTCAAATGATTTCAGATTTCAGAGAGTCTCTTGTTTAGTACCAATCAATAACAAAGCTTCTCTGTAGACCCTGCCACTTTTTAAATAAACATAACCAAATCTGCTGTCATCAAGCAACTTATTTGTCAGTATAAGTAATAGTTATTTTGGGGGGGAAATGTGAAAATTGCATTGCAGGCTGATTAAAGGTGTGCCCCTAAATTTTTTGTTTGCACTCCTAAAATTTTCAGTCAGGGGCTACAGTGCTCCTAGTAAAAACAGTTGGTCTGGAGCCCTGTGTCATTGGGGTTTCACAGTCGACCAGCGTTAATAATAACGGTCATATAAATAACTGATTATTGATATGGTGTTAACACTTCACAAGTACAACAAAAGTTATGGGTACATTTTTCGAAGTTGAGATTTATACATTACCTAAAAGGTGAATAAGCTTTCCATTGATGTATGGTTTGTTAGCTGAGATACAACTATTTAAAACTTTGGACTCTGAAGGTGCAATAATAAAATATATTTTACATCATAAAATAAACATGTGGGATTAATTTACAGTGCAACACCAAATCAAATTGTACTATAGGTATTAAATAATATGTAGAATGATTTAACAACGAAAATATAGTATCATATTCCCGTAGCAGTATAAAATAAATGGGTAGAATGATTTTATAGCGCAAAAAATTACGTACCATTGATGTGCGCATGCCTGGTACGATAATCTGATGGGTAGGATGAAATTTCAGGACACCTGCAACATTTTTCTACTGCATAAAAGCTTTATGGTTTATCTACGTGCTTTACCTGATGAAAGAAGTCACTGCAACACTGGTTTGTGCGCACCTGTGTGTGTGTGTGTATCTGTGTGTGCACGCGTGCCTGCGTGTGTCTTTGTTTGGCACTTGGCGGGTCCGGAACGAATAATTGTATTTACTAATAAATTACTAATTGTAATTTTTATTTCAATCATATTTATATTAGAATATAGGCTAACATGTTTAATAAATGTGCTATGCAAAAGAGTAACATTTGCTTGTTTATAAATAGCATACTTTGTTTTTGTCATGTTTGTCTCTATAGATGGGCTATGGACAACATGGACCAAGTGGTTATAGTCACAATCAAGCTGGTTACTATGGGCAGCAGGGCCCTTCTTCCCACGGAGGCCCACAGCAGTCTCCATACCCCCAACAGCCCCCCACTGTACCAGGCTCCCAGCCTCCCTTTGCCCAGCAACCCCCTGGTCCTCCTCCTGGTCAGGGTGGGCCCCCCTACGGTCAGCCTCAGGGCCAACCTTCATATTCCCAGACTCCACAATCAGGCCAGTCACCCTATCCCCAATCCCAGGGTCCTCCTCAGTCACAGAGTGCTTCTCAGGGCCAGCAAGGACCACAGTCACAGCCTTCTACTCCAGGGCAGCCACCTCAGCAGCAGGGTCCCTCTCAACAGCAGCAGGGTCCGCCTCATACACAGACGTCCAGTTCGGTATCCCCACAGTCATCCCAGCAACCTTCGGGGCAGGGTCAGCCCTCGCCCTATTCTCAGACTCCTCCACTGCAGTCTCAGCAACAGCAGCATCAGCAGCAACAACAGTCACCCTTCCAACATTTTCCACCGCCACCACAGGTAAAACATTATGCTTGAGTAAATGATACAGTGTTTCCCACAGAATTTTGTGAGACTATGGGGGCTAAACATTTTTCCTCTAGGGGGACCGGGGGCATGGTCCCCGTAAGAAAATGTTGCATATTTTAAAGGTAAATGCTGTAATCCGGTGCATTTTAAGAACAAAATTAAGTGACTCAATCTATAAGAATACAATAGCTATAGTAGTAATTTAATCATTGGCTCCATAGATATAAATGGGATATAATAGGGCACAACACATGTTAAGATGGGAGTTCACAAACAGTCAAAACATGTTATTTATTATTATAATTATAATTATACAGTATATATTATTATTATTATAAAAGGCATTAGCCAAAAAATGAAGCAAAAAGTGTTTAACAGTGGAACTCATTTATTATTTACCATATATTAAAACGCGGGCTGGGTATTGGGCCTTTTTCACACTGCCATTGTCCCACTCCCCCGCATAGCAGTATCAATTTACTATCCGGACCAGAGCATGCATACATTATTATGATGCGGCGACTGTTTAGAGTTAACGTGTAAGAAAAGTGCACACTCTCTCAGCACAACAGAGTAATGTTAAGTTTGTGATTTATTATGTTTTCCACATTATGCGCGCGTTGCACAGACCTATCAGTTTATATCAAAGTAACAAGAGCGCTATTAATGACAGACGCTTTCTCCTGCGGTACACGCCGATCGGTCTGAGCAGCGCTGCTTAATGTCCGACAAACCAAATATATTGACCAATTTGGGACAGGGTGACACAGGGCAGCATGTTATCGCGTGGCGCGCACCCGTATAATTTTTTTTCTTATGCCAACAGCCGAAGCTAAAGGAGGAATTTAAGCAGACTCATGCCCATCATGCATTCAAATCATTAAAATTGGTGTGGTTGGCAATCAAACTGCGTTCTGTGCCTGAGCAACAAACAAAAATATTCACTACATTTTTCTAAACTAACCTAATAAAGAAACGAAACGAAATATAATTAACCATTGAAAACAAAACTAAACTATTTTAATGCTCTTTAACTATTTATTTATTAATTCTAAACTATTTTAACAGTTTAAACGTCATTCACATCATTAATTCAAATTCATGCTCCAGAGCAGTTGGCAATCAAACTATGCGTCCTGCACCTGAACCACAAGCAAAAAAAATAATCCAAACATTTTTCTATATTAACTTGATAACAAAGTTAAACGAAATATGAATAATTTGCCATTAAATACAAAACTTGACTATTTTAATATTTGCAGCAGTATCATTCACATCCTGAATTCAAATCCGCGCTCCAGCGCAGTTAGCAATCAGACTATGAATTCTGCACCTGGCTGAGCCACAAACAAAAAATACACCAACTATTTTTCTAAAGTAACTTATTAAAGAAACGAAACGAAATTTGAATAATTTGCCATTAAAAACAAAACTGAACTATTTTAATTGCTGCAACAGGTAATGCGGCGGTACAAAAAACCCAACGGGCTTCAGTCGGACTTGGGCTGAGAATTCTGATAAGCTATTGGACATGGGCCAGGCTAGGGCCTGAGCATCTCTGGCCTTTGCGTCTCGGGCCAGGTCTTAAATTTGAAGCACGATCGGAGCAATGTGGAAAGGGTTAAACAAAATGCCTTTGAAGCTAAATAAGGATATTAGAGGATATAGAGATGAAAGATCATCATTATAAATGTCATGGGTGCGCGTGATACAGCTCAGTTGTGTAGACGCGCTGCTCATTTTAAACGACAGAAATGGTGTTGTCACTACATGCAGACTGCTATTTTAGCTGGAAATAATATGAAAGCTGAACATAATGATGCTGACGCCATGAGGTAATGCTATCTGTTTGCTCCATCGTACACTGATAAAATCATGTTTGTACTGATGGATAACTGCAGTGAATACTGAAACATTAGTTCAATTTTACTTACCTCAACCGATGTTGTATTCAGTATGGCTTGGCAACGTCTCAAATCCCGGCCAATTCGCATGTCAGCGTTTCAACCGCAAAAGCTGAAACCATAGCGTTCGTATGTACAGCATGTGTTTGTGTTTGTGCTGCCCACATTGCACTGAAGCAACAGAGAGGGGGATGCATTTCGTCTAGCTGTGAACAATGGCACAACAACGAAACAACGGTGCAGAATTCAACATTAGAAATATTTATGTTGTTATAAGAAAAAAAATTGCTCGTTTTAAGACTGTGGTGGTGGCGGAACAAAATAGACTATGGCGGGCCACCATAGTCTCGTCAATGAATGGGAAACACTGTGATAAACCCCCAACCAGAAAAACTACAAAAGGCACTAAAGTATATACACCGCACCACAGCACCCGAATTGGAGATAAACTCCAGACACAGGACAGTACTGACTATAAGCGGGTTTCCATCACTCTGGTTTTATTCACATTTTGAAGTTTCGCATCAGAAACGAGTGATGGAAACGCCAAATTTCGAATTAAAAACCCGTAATTCGCAAAAAGTTTTTACGCTTGCTTGAGGTGGTTTTTCACTTTTGCGAAAAAGGGTTAATGCGAATAATGAGAGATGGAAACGCATTTGCCGAATAAATTCCTCCAAAAAGTCACGTAATTGCACTATGAGAAGGCATAACCTGACTAACCAGAGTACTGATCTTGTGACACAGCATCAGAAATGTTGTGATGGTCATTCTTAAATGCCTGAGCAAAGTCGTCAAGTATTTCTGTAATTGCCTCTTAGAACTGTCACGACTGTGTTTCCCAAACAGCAGGCATCCACAAAAGCACCGCATTTATTGTGTTTCGTAATCGTCTGCTTGCGCAATTATTCTATATGAAAATCATTATATTCAGTGGCTTCTCTTACTTTTTTTACTGATATTTAGTGGCAGTTTGTTAGGAAGTGACGGTTGACTATTTGGATGGAAACGGTGCTTATTTGAAAATGTTTTATGCGATATTCCAATTTTGCGCATAAGCTAAATTCGCAACTTTGGATGGAAACCCGGCTAGTGAAATTTACATGACACACTGCTCATGACGGCAGGCGGTTGATGGCATAATAGCTAAATGTGGTGTGTGACGACTGATCAGTTTTTTTATTTTTTCTACACATTTATGACTAGTAAAGCCCTATTGCAATGTTTGACTTAGTCATGACAACATGAGTCAAGGTGGGAAAAGACTTATAAATTAATAAGTATTAGAGTCAATGTTTCTCAATTTGTTTTTGTATTAATTTCCCAGGAGCTGTCTCAAGACTCCTATAGTTCCCAGTCATCTACTCCTTCTTCCTACCAGCCAATGGTGTCCAGTAAGAGTGGTCCAGAAGACAACATGCAGGGACGACCTTCCAGCCTTCCTGTGAGTCCCACACTGGCTTTTAAAAAAGCTTGAAGCATTTTAGATCAAATGAGCTCTCAATACAGGAATTGCTGTGGTAGTGGTACCACATTCTTGGAGAGTGTAGATGGGTGTTCTGGACCTAGTTGATGCTTTTTATCTGCAGATCTTGACCATTAGCACAAACATCGCTTACACTTGTTAGCTGGCACAAATATTGCAATCTTTGTGTGGGGCTAATGCGCAAAACACATAAAGCACACTCATTGAAAAAGACCATGGCTACCCACTTATTACATCACTTGGCTACCAACACACCTTTGTTTTGCATTTTAAAAGTTAATTTGGAAAATGGACGCAAGAGTTTGTGAGGCGCATGTTTGGCAACACTAGCTGCAGCTGCTGCAGTCATGAGGCACGATGATTGACAGGTTACGAAGGAGGAGGAGAGCTTTTGTTAATAAATGTTTCATTTCTTCGTTTAAATATATGTTGTGTTGTCCTTGTTTTATTGTTGTATTTTCATTTAAAATAATAATAAACCTCAAACTGTGTTTGAAATTAGGGGAAAATCTGAAGATCTTTGAATTTATTTGTTACAAGACAGTTACATTGTTATTAGTCTTATTCGTTTTTTTAAAGAGCAGGTTTCAAGGTTTTTGTAAGTGTCCTAATGTTGTATTAGAGTCCCCAACAACATGTTCAAATGCATCAAAGGTAAAAAAACGGTGCTATTTTCTTAAAATAAGCATTTAGTATCTATCCATTTCTCAAAGATCCCTAAACGATTCCTCCGAAGCTGTTCAAATGTTCCGCTTCTCTAAGCTCCTCCCTACCGCGAGTCCAGTGTGCTCCGATTGGCCAACTGGCCCAATCAATTGTGATTGGTCTTTCTTCATACACTGCGTGTCAGAAACGAAACGCCCATTACCACAGTTCTTATCTCAGGAAGGTTTTGGTAAACAAAGACGCTGTGTGTAAAAATGGCATCAGTATTACCACATCACAAGTTTTTATCTTCATAAACTTATCTTTATCTTCATAAACCATTCAGACTATTGTTTTCTGTTGATCTTTTTTCGTCATAGCTGTCGGAGAACAACAACGGCTCTATCCAAAAGTTGATCATTACTTTGATTATACAGAGAGGAGTAACTGAGCAAGTTAGCGAGAGCTTCCAAAGATAATGCACACACCTTTACATAATAAAATGATATAGTGCTGCAGTCCGTTTTTAAAATAATGACAAGCAAACCATTTTGTTTGAAGGGGATCGTGACCACAGCTAAACTTTGCACACTTGACAAAACCATAATGTGAGACACGTTAGCAAAGTGCTACCGTGACTAAACGATAAGGGATACAGTTTGTACAATACTACGACATGTAGAACGACAACAGTCTACAATAACCGCCACATTATTAGGTAAGAGTTGGATTATTAAAACTGTAACACTCTTAACTTATACGTTGTTTACCTGGAAACCTACAGCTGTACTAAATATACAACACGGATTAGCACAATTACTTTAACGTATATTGTAAGCACTCAATTTAACATGTACACATAACGTATTTATCATACTTACAGCTTGTGGTTCTGAGACGCTTGTTAGTCCAAATAAAGTTGGTATTGACTTATCTTTAAGGGTCTAGCGGCTGGCAAATCCCGCGTTGAACTCGCCAAAATTTGAGAAGCAGTCGTCGGTAAAATGACGAGAACATTACACAAGGTTGGAATTGTACTGCAGTGGTATCGTGGAAAAAAAATGTAACCACTGATCCTTCACATCGTCATCCTTTGGCAGCGAAAACAAAGTACATTTGCGTTCACAGCACAAAACACAGCGTCTCCTCAACATGTTGTATACGCAACACTACCTGAAGTGCTAGTGGGCAGGTCAGAGTGTTCCTGTTTCGCGGGAAGGCGGGGATTGTGCTGATGCATTACACTGTGACGTATCGATGTTACACTCAAAAGATTCGAAAGCCTAACGATTTGTTTGGGCGGTTCGGAGTCGACTCCTTACTTTGGAAGCCAATATCTTAATTTATCATGGACTTTTTGGAATAACAACTTTGCAGATCTTCAAAATTGAAGGAAAGCTACGTTACACACTGAAATGCCGGTAATTTTATGAGATTCATGAAACCTGCTCTTTAATAAATGTTCCGTTTAATATAAGCGAGTTTGTCAGTGTACTAAGTTTTGTTGTTTAATTAAAAGTAAATAATGAACGAATAACTATTTGTATCAAAAGAAAAAAAAATCATTCGGATTAGGGCTGCAACAACTAATCGATAAAATTGATAATAATCGATAATGAAATTCGTTGTCAACGAATTTCATTATCGATTAGTTGGGGAAATATATGGGAAAAGTATACACAACTGAACTCATTAGCCTTCTCCCAAAATGTTGTGAATGTCTCAATAATTAATACACCTGGTGAATTGATTCAGGTGTGTTATATTAGAAGCAACTGACAATAGTCTCTCCCAAACGTGGGAGCGTCATTTTTTTGTGCCATGAAAAGTGAGATATTTGTCATTCAAATGTAGTGAAGTACAGTAAAAAGTAAACAGAAAAAGTAATACTTAAGTACAAATACTCAAAAAGTGTACTTAAGTACAGTACTCAAGTAAATGTACTTCGTTACCCACCTCTAAACTAAATAAACCACCAAATCAGGGTATTTAGCCTATTATGTACTTTGCAAAGTGCAAACGCCACAAATTAGGTTTTACTAATATAATCTTTAATTTTGTCATTTAAAACACCTCTCCCCTTTAAACTTTAAAACTGCGCAGCTTGAAAAGATGCATGCAAAACACGTCTGACTTTAAAACTGCGCTGCACGGAGAGACGCATGCACCGAGAGACACGTCTGACTTTAAAACAGCACAACTTGTGCCGCACGGAGAGACGCATCCACGGAGACACGTGTGACTTTAAAACTGCGCAACTCGTGCTGCACGGAGAGACACGTGTGACTTTAAAACTGCGTCACTCGTGCTGCACGGAGAGACACGTGTGACTCTAAAACTGCGTCACTCGTGCTGCACGGAGAGACACGTGTGACTCTAAAACTGCGCACCTCGCGCTGCATGGAGAGACAAGTGTGACTTTAAAACTGCGCACCTCGCGCAGCACGGAGAGACACATCTGACATTAAAACAGCGCACCTCGCGCTACATGAAAAGACGCATCCATGGAGAGACACGTCTGACTTTAAAACTGCGCAGCTCATGCTGCACGGAGAGACACATCTAAAACGGTAATTTTAAAAGGGAAGAAGCTTTTTTTTGCGCTTGATTTATAACTGCGCAGCTCGCAAGTGACGTCACAGACCAACTAAATTATTATCAATTTTATCGATTAGTTGTTGCAGCCCTAATTATATTAGTAAAACCCAATTTGTGGCGTTTGCACTTTGCAAAGTACATAATAGGCTAAATACTCAGGTTATTTGGTGGTTTATTTAGTTCAGAGGTAGGTAACGAAGTACATTTACTTGAGAACTGTACTTAAGTACACTTTTTGAGTATTTGTACTTAAGTATTACTTTTTCTGTTTACTTTTTACTGTACTTCACTACATTTGAATGACAAATATCTCACTTTTCATGGCACAAAAAATATGATGCTCCCACGTTTAGGAGAGACTATTGTCAGTTGCTTCTAATATGACACACCTGAATCAACTCACCAGGTGTATTAATTATGGAGATATTCACAACATTTTGGGAGAAGGCTAATGAGTTCAGTTGTGTATACTTTTCCCATATCTGATTTACTTATTATAAGCAAAAGATGTAATTGCATTTTATCCGATTAATCGAAAAAATAATCACCCAACTAATCGATTATCAAAATAATCGTTAGTTGCTGCCCTAATTCGGATTCCATCCGCCTTTGTTAGTAAGGAGTTTGTAATGGCTAGGCTATTTTATGATTGAGTTTTTCGTTAATAATAACAAACAAACATTTTTAGCATTTGTTTTAGATCAAACACTATTTTCTCACGCAGACACGCAATTTTATGAATTTGCTCATATGCATGAGCGCATCTGAGGCGGCGACACGTATATTGGTCCATTTGTTAATTATGAAATACATAATTTTATTATATTGTCAATCACACCGATTTATTTTAACAACGCTACTAGGCTTTTATTTAAACTTGGAAAACTTTTTATTTAGGTGAGGAAGCCGGCGTTTTGTGTGGCATTTGCGCACCGTCATGCCTATATGTGCAGATGCATACTGCTGTATTCATGTCAAGGAGAAATTGATAATTTGATCGTTAATTTTATATTTTAATTTATTATGGGGATTTGTCTAAACTGACATCCCTACTTAGGATTAGTTGGCTTTACATGGCTTCAGGAGTCAGACGGTTGTCTGCGTTTTATTATGTGCAGCTTGTCAGTGAAGTATAGTTAAATTCTGCTGCATCTGAAAGCCAGAGGGCGCTCTTGCTCAGAAACGCTGTAGCTCAGTTGTTGGAGCATTGTGCTAACAACGTAAGGTTGTGGGTTCGATCCCAGGGAACACACACTGATAAAAAAAAGACATGTATAGACTAAATGCACTGTAAGTCGCTTTGGATAAAAGCGTCTGCCAAATGCATAAATGTAAAATGTAAATGAATGAAACATAATCGCATTTTACATAATCACAGCGATTTAATAATTGCACTAGCCAGTTCGATTTAAGCATGCTGATGTGGTAATTTATAGTGCACATAATTTTTTATCGACCGACTTGACTGAAATGAATTTCTTTTACTGTCTTCCAAACTGCTACAAGGATGGGCTCTGAGGAATACCTAAATGCTGAGATACAAAGTTTTCAGCATTCATGGCATTGGATTTAAGTTTTTAGATCTGAGTTTTGTGTAAGACTGTAAACAACTGGTAAACAAGATTTCCTCTTTCACTTAACTATATGTTATTAGACTGTACTTTGAGAGAACTGTCACTTGCCTGATGGGGCCAGTGCTGTATCGTCACGGAAAATTATATTTTGTACGTTTTTAAGACTTGCCTATTAAAATATTCCCAAGAAGATGCAAAAGAGTAAATATGTGCGCGGCTGGAATGGTGCATCAGACAACAGGCAAAATGCTGAATTGAGTTCTCTTTCACATCTCCTTACTCTTAATCAGACATATCGACACAAAATTATGCCAAAATGCCAATATTACCAAGTATCCTTGTAAAAAGTAATCAATTATGTTTTACGGGAACAAAACGCATGTGGAAACAAATTGCGTGTGTTACATTATATTAGATCCGGGATTATACATTATATTAGACAGGGCTCTAGACTAACTTTTTGCACTGGTTGCACTGGTGCGCCTAGAAGTCAGGTGCACCCAAATTTTCGACATTTAACACCGCAGTTTTACAAGTTCACTTTTTTTTTGAATCGCTGTCCATATAGGCAATATTGACTTGTAAATGATTAACTAACAATCTGGTCAACATAAAGTTCTTTATTTGAAGCACAATTCTACAAGAAAGCAGGGCTCTAGACTAACACTTGTTTGATAGCACCAGAGTCGTGGGGTGAGGTAAGAAAAAAGAATCACTAAAACTTCATTAAAATGTGTTTAATACATTAATAAATCAATTAGAAATTAATACAAATCATTGTTTATGATTGAATTATTTTTATTGTATATGTAAACTCTCTTTCAACACTTTACCATATTTAAAGCACATCTTTCTTAAAGCTACTTTCTTCCTTTATTTGTTGTGAACGACTCCTATAAGAGAACACAATTCCTTTAATATCAGTGAGTGTTTTTGGGCCCGTCCGTTGTTGTTTGATGAACATTATAAACAGAGATCTTTATTAAGCTGCTGCCCCTTTAAGAGCTCGCGCAATATACTGGAACACGTGTTTTGTTTCCCAACTGTTTGGTCACGAAACAAACTGAATACCTTTACAAGGTTTCTTGTTAATATGGGAATTTTTAGGTTATTTTGTGTTAATATGTCCGTTTCAGAGTAAGAAGGCGTGAAAGAGAACTCTGTTTAGTATTTTGTGCTCTGACTCTCTGGGCGCGCGCATATCTCAAACAACCCGTGGGACCTGAAGGCTTTTAGTGATTATTCTTCATGAAAGCTGCATTGATACACGTTTGGCTTCTATCAATAGCGACTCACAAATGAATAGTATTTAGCGTGATGTATAACGTTTTGTATGTTTTGCAGTATTGTTAGAGATCTTTATACAATAGTTCAGTGCTTAAAGTGTAAACACGTGTTTCCTGCATTAGCTTCACATGCATACAATACTTGCAACACATTTAGTTATCTTTGCTGTTTTGTACCTTAGCAGGGGAAATTCTTGTATTTTGCATATTTAAGTAGCAAAATTTGTCGCAAAATGAGACCATTTAGTCGCAGTCTAGCGTGTCAGAGCATTGGTTATGATTTTCGGACAGATCAGGCCATAACTTAACATTCTTAAAGAAAAAGTCATCTTCTCTCATCATCCGCGGCTACATCCACTCTCTTTATCTGACGGGCCTAGGCTACTCACCTCTCTGTCAGACTGCAGCACAGCATTTTCAAACGTACACACACGTACAGGAATATCTGGACCACGGCCAATCAGAGGGGGGTCCGCCCTTCACTATCTCTGATTGGTTTAGACCACGATATGGGCCTAATGTGTCTGTTGACAAAAACACTCACTGCTCGTCGCTTATTAAATTATAACTTGAGTAAGGTTAAATCAATAATATATTTAATACAGTGAAGACTATTTAGTTTTTACATTATTTAATTTATGTACCTGATAACTACTATTATTAGATAAACCTTAAACTTCTGAAATGCACTGATTATTTGTACGTCGTATGTTATTACATGTATCTGTGCTATTGCACATACTTTGATTACTTGATCTTATTTTATTACTCACTGATTAGTTGTCTTCAACAAGATTTGAAATTAGGGATGCACCGATACCAGTATCGGTATCGGCCCGATACCAAGCTCATGTACTCGTACTCGTAATGACACACCGATACCAAAGACCGATACCTCACGTGACATACATAGAGCCCTATGATTTCCGCAATGAGGAAAACGCGGACGGAATCGAGGAATCCAGGCATATCCTAAAAAGAAATTAGCGATGAACAGCTAACGAAATATTCAGATACTGTTTAAATATGTATTCTGCTTGTTTTGCGTTACCGTGTGTGAAAGAGTGGTGCAGTTGCGTGTACTGAACGCATTGTGCTTGTGGAGCTTTTAGCGCCAGTGTTTCACTGCACGAGGACACGAACACATAAACAAACGCCATTTGCAGCGATCCTTCAAAATAAAAGTCCGGTTGACTTGAACAAGTTATAATACACTCACATTTTACCACACCACCCCCTTTAAATTTTTTATAATTTGACCACAGAGTATATTGTTTACTTTAGTAAACTGAAGTAAATGTGCTAGTAAAATTGTGCTACTTATAAAAAATAGAACTTGATTAAAAATAGTACTTAAATTTAAGTACACCTAAAAAAAAAGAAAAAAAAGAAAATGTACCAGTAAGATACTGGATTATTAACATTATTGTACATTATACAGGCATCGGTTATAGGTATCGGTATCGGCGAGTACCAGAAAAAATATCGGTACTTGGTCTTTAAAAAATGGTATCAGTGCATCCCTATTTGAAATGTGTAGTTGTAGGCTAATAGTTTTTATGGTATGATACCCTTATTTATTAAGATTACATAGGTAATAAAAAAATAACTAGATATTATTTAATACATTTTGTGGTGGGGCCAGTAAACATTTTGGCAGGGCCAGTAAAAATTGGAATCACTTGCCCGACCGGGCCAGTAGAAAAAATCCTTAACGTTGAGCCCTGTATACGTTACTACAACAGTGCAAACATTCACGGTTCACTTTGTTATACACATAAACAAAGACAAATGGATTTTCCCCTTACTTGAAACGAATTATGCAATTTATGGTTCATTATTATTTTCAATGAAAACACCACAACAATACATATTGTTGCTCATATTAAAAGAGTAGTTCACTTTCATGATAATTTACTCTCCCCCATGTCATCCAAGATGTTTATGTATTTGTTTCTTTAGTCGAAAAGAAATTAAGGTTTTTGATGAAAACATTCCAGGATTTTTCTCCATATAGTGGACTTCAATGGACTCCAAACGGTTGAAGGTCAAAATTACAGTTTCAGTGCAGCTTCAAAGGGCTTTAAACGATACCAGTCGATGAATAAAGGTCTTATCTAGCGAAACGATCTGTCATTTTCTAAAGAAAATAAAAATGTATATGCTTTATAAACACAAATGCTCACCTTGCTCTGTTGCGATGCGCGTTCATGACTTCACGTAATAGATAATTATGTTGAAAAGGTTATGCTTGACATAGGCGGAATTACTTCAGTTTCAATCAGTTTCAGTCAGTTTTAACAAGTTGAACATGCAAGTTTTCAACATAATTACGTATTACTTGGAGTCATGAACGCGCATCGCAGAACAGAACAAGTTGAGCATTTGTGTTTACCGCTTGTGGTCTGCGTAGGGTCTGCGTTGAGTTGACGCGTTGTTACATTTTTTTGGAGAGGTACACATCAAGCTATGCAGAGCTATGCACAGCCTACGGCGTAGGTCCTATGCACTATAACTTACGCTTATGATCACTGCTGGTAGGGGATGCCGAGATTTTTAAACCAGCGAAATCCCCCGGGTTAGCTGTGTGAAAGGCAATAATCAAGCCCTCGATTGACCCCAACTACCATCACATCTCCCTCTTGATGTGTTTTTATGGTAGATTATCCCCCACGGTTACCTTTAGCCTGGCTGACATGAAAGGTAGAAAACCTTACGACTTAAAGGTCCAGTCAGTAAAATCTAGCAGCAAGATTGCAAATTGCAACCAACCGCTCACTCCACCCCTCCCGTTCGAAACACTACAACGGCTAACAGAACATGGCGAATTATATGCAAGTGGACCCGCCGTGTTTATGTAGATAGAAATAGCTCATTCTAAGGTAATAAAAAGATAATGCTTCATGGTGTAAGCTCTTTATACACCTCTGAAGACATAGTTATGTATATTATATTGCATTTCTGTAAATAGATCCTCCAAAAAATTACACACTGGACCTTTAAAACAACTTGCCACCTGACCTGCATACAAGTTATCCAAGTGTGTGATAAACTAGTTGGATCATAATGATCTTACTATGCTGAGAAACAATACAAACCAATACATTTAGCTATGATGAGTTTGTCAAAATATAGCTTTCCATATAGCATGTAAGATCAGTTGAAATTTTTTTACATTGACTGTTGATTTGTTGGTTGTTGAGTGGAGACTTTATGCACATTAATGCTATATGCACAAAAGCTGCTATATAAAAACACTTACAGCAAGTGAATGAGAACCAGTTTGACAGGTTCGTCTGGCTTTCTGATAATCGTTGGTTTGCATCGCAATGAATGAACATGTCTGGAACTCTGTCAATGGCAGTTTACAATGTTTTTGTATTTGGGAGTTTTCTGTAAACACATAGAGCAGTAATTTAAGGATTCACTCAATCTGGTTGTAACTCAATTATGGTTTTTTTTCTCTTAAAATGACACTACATTGATTGTGTTTTTTCTCTCTTGTCTTAAGGCTGGAATACACTACGCGACTTTTAAAATGAACAGAGAAAAACACACTAAAAGTTTGCATAGAAAAACATGGCATCAGACACTATGCCATAAAAAGATTTTCAGTCTGCATCAAGTCCAGACTGAAAATCTGGACAAAATCTGAGCAAAAGTCTTGGAGTTTATTCCAGCCTTTATCAAAATGTCACTTGCCAAGGCAGCATTTGAGTTCAGCTTTCAGCCTGTTTTGTGCAGCTCTGCTGTTGCAGTATTCAGAGTCTGGGGCATGTTTCCTGTTGCTATTCTGGGTCTTCCTGTGTGCACGTGGCTTATTCAGATTCAGAGGCTGTTGCTCATGTTGACCGTTCTGTGTTGCGCTTGCATTCGCTAGATTTTTCCCTCATTCTATGCATTAGTTTAATGAATGGAATTGAGACGAGTTAGATTTAAGAAAGCTACAGTATTTGAAAAAACTGTAATTTTTTGTCATTTTAAAAATAAAGTGTTTATGCATTAGATACATTTGACTTAAATTTGCCCCTTTTCTTTTGCTCTGTCCTTCTGTTTTTCCTTTCTGTCTTCTACTCTCGTTCACACACCCACTTTAAGACTCTCTCTCTCTCTCTCTCTCTCTCTCTCTCTCTCTCTCTCTCTCTCTCTCTCTCTCTCCTTTCTCTCTCTCTCTCTCTCTTCTCTCTCCTCG
>NC_079905.1:20134613-20212146 GCF_024868665.1 Triplophysa rosa | reverse complement strand
TCTCTCTCTCTCTCTCTCTCTCTCTCTCTCTCTCTCTCTCTCTCTCTCTCTCTCTCTCTCTCTCTCTCTGCGTTCTTACTCTGCTGGCAACACAAAGGCCATGTTGCAGCACTCTCTCCCTCTCTCTAGGATTCCCTCTGCTGCCTCTCCCGTTATTCCTGTTTTTTTCAAATCTTTTTTTAATTGTATTTGTCCAGTGTTTCTGTGTGGTTCGCAATGTATCACCACATTTCTGTATAGGCCGGAAGTCAGTTTAAACTGTGTTTACACAGTGGTCGGCTATAAACCGATTGCGTTACTTGCACACCGCCATTCATTTGTTTTTCATTTATATAGAAATGAAAGAAAGTTCAGTTGGGCAACAGATGCAAGAGTTTGCATTATAATTAAAATTTTTGTTCATACTGGATGCGGTGCGGCATGACGCGTGTGTTGCGTCGCACTGCGTCTGGTGTAGACACGGTGTTAGTAGTATTGCTTTCGTCAACGGAAATATGGTTGTCAACGAACCTTTATCACGTGACGAAAATGAGACGCAACGTAAATGCGTTGTCATGTGACAATGACTATAATTAAATTTATAATGCAATATTGTTGACGAATAAAAACGAGACTAAATGTGGTTTACACATTTACACATTACAGAGTTGCTCTGAGAGTTTATTTTATGTTTGTTTACTGTTTGAGTGAAGCTATCGGCAAACACTATCGGCTATTTTAGCTGGAAATAATATGATGCTGAAGCTGAACATAATGATGTTAACGCCATGAGGTAATGCTATCTGTTTGCTCTGTCGTACACTGATAAAATCATGTTTGTACTGTGAATATCTGCAGTGAATACTGAAACATTAGATTTTACTTCCCTCAAACGATGTTGTATTCCGTATGGCTTGGCGATGTCTTAAATCCTGGCCAGGTCACGTGTCTGCGTTTCAACCGCTGAAACAGTAGCGAGCGAGCATGCGTTCGTATGTACAGTATGTGTCTGTGTGTTTGCTGCGCACATTGTGCTGAAGCAACACAGAGGGGGACGCATTTTTAGCCATGAACAATGGCACAACAACGAAACAGCGGTGCAGAATTCAACATTACAAATAGTTATGTTGTTGTAAGAAATGGAATTCGGCTCGTTTTAAGACTGTGGCGGAACAAAATAGTCTCGTCAATGAATGGGAAACACTGTATATATACAGTATATATATATATATATATATATATACATATATACAGTATATATATATATATACAGTATATATATATATATATACTGTACATACTGTATATATACTGTGATTAGTGTTGTCATGGTACCAAAATTTCAGTAGTCGGTACCAATACCAGTAAAATTCCACGATTCTCGGTACCAATTTCGGTACCAAAGCAAAACACCAGTACATGCTAATTGAAACACAATTTTATTAATAAAGCTCATTGTTAATATAAATGTATAGAAAGCAATGCCATTTTGTATACATGAAGTGTAAGTTAATTGTTGCTGAAACTGTTGTGTGCTCACTGGGGTCTTTCATGCTGATGAACATCCTCCTCAGTCTGCTGCTGTATAAGACAAATAGAATAAACTTCAGTAAGGCAACTGACTGAACAAACATGCATATGCAATATTAAAACAAACCTCAGTTTTTATACTGCACTTACACAAGATTACTTACATTAAGGTAACTGTATATTAAAATAATAAATGCAACAGATAGATTTTTATTTAGTTTAAATGTGGTTTTTTAAACCTAATAGAGTTATCTATCCAAGACATACACATTGCTAGTCATACAGTTAGTATGCTAGTTTTCTAGCACATAGATTTCAGATAGGCCTATATAAAATAGGTACTGTAAACCCCATCCTGTCCTCCCACTTATTTTACCCCATTACAGTTATAAAAGCATTAAATGGTTAATAAGGACACTTGACTGGATTAGCATTGGCGCTAACAAATTAACACGCAAACAGGGACGTTTGTTTTAACGTAAACCTTTAACTTAACATATGCTACAACATTCATAATGCAAACGCAACAGAAATTGAAACTTACCGCTTGATCTTGTTAACTTAAATCCGGATGCTTCCTCGTTTCACCACAAAACTCTGTTCTTTTCTTCGTGATATGACTTTAATCTGAAGTATTTCTGCGCGCATCTCTTGTGGATCGGAGCCGCGCTTATCCGCTCATCACGTCTTGTTGCGTCTATAAAAAGTTTCCGACTGACAACCTGTCAGACAGAGCATCAGTACCCGGTTGACCCGGTACCACGGTGGTACCGGGTCTTATGAAAATTAGGTACCGACAACTTTTTTATTTTTAGGTACCGACTTGGACCCGAAGTACCGGTACTTTTGACAACACTATACTGTGTATATATACAGGTGCTGGTCATATAATTAGAATATCATCAAAAAGTTGATTTATTTCACTAATTCCATTCAAAAAGTGAAACTTGTATATTATATTCATTCATTACACACAGACTGATATATTTCAAATGTTTATTTCTTTTAATTTGATGATTATAACTGACAACTAATGAAAATCCCAAATTCAGTATCTCAGAAAATTAGAATATTACTTAAGACCAATACAAAGAAAGGATTTTTAGAAATCTTGGCCAACTGAAAAGTATGAACATGAAAAGTATGAGCATGTACAGCACTCAATACTTAGTTGGGGCTCCTTTTGCCTGAATTACTGCAGCAATGCGGCGTGGCATGGAGTCGATCAGTCTGTGGCACTGCTCAGGTGTTATGAGAGCCAGGTTGCTCTGATAGTGGCCTTCAGCTCTTCTGCATTGTTGGGTCTGGCATATCGCATCTTCCTCTTCACAATACCCCATAGATTTTCTATGGGGTTAAGGTCAGGCGAGTTTGCTGGCCAATTAAGAACAGGGATACCATGGTCCTTAAACCAGGTACTGGTAGCTTTGGCACTGTGTGCAGGTGCCAAGTCCTGTTGGAAAATGAAATCTGCATCTCCATAAAGTTGGTCAGCAGCAGGAAGCATGAAGTGCTCTAAAACTTCCTGGTATACGGCTGCGTTGACCTTGGACCTCAGAAAACACAGTGGACCAACACCAGCAGATGACATGGCACCCCAAACCATCACTGACTGTGGAAACTTTACACTGGACCTCAAGCAACGTGGATTCTGTGCCTCTCCTCTCTTCCTCCAGACTCTGGGACCCTGATTTCCAAAGGAAATGCAAAATTTACTTTCATCAGAGAACATAACTTTGGACCACTCAGCAGCAGTCCAGTCCTTTTTGTCTTTAGCCCAGGCGAGACGCTTCTGATGCTTCCTGCTGCTGACCAACTTTATGGAGATGCAGATTTCATTTTCCAACAGGACTTGGCACCTGCACACAGTGCCAAAGCTACCAGTACCTGGTTTAAGGACCATGGTATCCCTGTTCTTAATTGGCCAGCAAACTCGCCTGACCTTAACCCCATAGAAAATCTATGGGGTATTGTGAAGAGGAAGATGCGATATGCCAGACCCAACAATGCAGAAGAGCTGAAGGCCACTATCAGAGCAACCTGGCCTCTCATAACACCTGAGCAGTGCCACAGACTGATCGACTCCATGCCACGCCGCATTGCTGCAGTAATTCAGGCAAAAGGAGCCCCAACTAAGTATTGAGTGCTGTACATGCTCATACTTTTCATGTCATACTTTTCAGTTGGCCAAGATTTCTAAAAATCCTTTCTTTGTATTGGTCTTAAGTAATATTCTAATTTTCTGAGATACTGAATTTGGGATTTTCATTAGTTGTCAGTTATAATCATCAAATTAAAAGAAATAAACATTTGAAATATATCAGTCTGTGTGTAATGAATGAATATAATATACAAGTTTCACTTTTTGAATGGAATTAGTGAAATAAATCAACTTTTTGATGATATTCTAATTATATGACCAGCACCTGTATATATATATATATATATATATATATACTATATATATATATATTATGTCACGACGAGGTGTGAAGAACCCAAGCGCAGGCAGGCAGTGAATTAAGGGGTTAAACAAAAACACTTTATTTAAACAATAAACACAAAACAAAGACCCACAATGGGGTACAGACAAGGCAACTAAATATATCAAAATTTAAACAAAAAACTTCCCACGTGGGGGCAAAAACAGCAGGACTAAAAATAACAACAAAAAACTAAACACGACACAACGTCAAAGACTCACGGCAGAAAATCCAAAACACGGTGAGCACAAAAGGTACAGCTACATACACGGTACACAGAACACGGACCGAACGTAATACACGCACACAAGACAAAGAAACAAGAGGGTATATATAGGGAAGACAAACGAGGGATAATTACACGGGGCAGGTGTGGGACATTAAACACTCAGGGAAGGGTAACGAGGAAACGAGATGGCGGGAACAGAGACGAGACACTGGAAAAACACATGAGAGGTAAAACATAAACATCTCATGGCCTTCCCACATAAAACCCAAGGACTCTGCCCCGATCCCACCACACGACTAGAATTTCATAAACAAGACGGTGGGACCGTGACAATAATAATATAAATATAATATAATATACATAAATATATATTTATATAGATACTGTATAATATATAATATAGTGATGTCCAAATTACTTACAAATTCTCACATGCAACTCTTGCCAGAGTGCCACGTATATTGGTCCTTATTATTCAATTCAGTTTTATTTATTTAGCGCTTTTCACCATTTTCATTATTGCAAAGCAGCTTTACATGCATTATAATTAATAGGACATAATAATAATAAATTAATAAAGCAAAGACATTACTGTAACAACGTTCAAAGTAGGGAAGGAAGGAGGCGGGAACCGGCATCATTCAAACAATAAACTTTAATCAAAATAAATAAACAATAATCCAGCAAATAAAAGGCCGGCAGCCACCTCACGGTCGACTGCCGGCCACACGAACATAAACAAACTCCACTTAACTTCTGGGCCTGGGTCCTCTCTCTTGATGGTCCGGTCGCTCGTCCTCTTATGCTCCCGAGCTCCCCCGTGAGGCATGCAGGGACCGGCAGTCGCACAGCTGACACTCGTTGCCACTTACGCCGCCGGCCCCGCCTTACCTGCCCCACGGCTCTCGCCCCGCCTTCCTCGCTACAATTACATATAAATAAAAGTAAAATAAAATACATGGTATTACTGCAAGTTATTCTCTATGCAATGTACATTTATGAAACTAAACTGAAATAAGTACTATATTACATTTTAAGAAACTGTTATTAATGTAAGCATATTTTTTATACTGCTATAATGAGCATAACATTTGAGACTTACATTTAAAATATACTTTTTTCCGGCTGCATTGAGTCCATTTATCTAGAGCCCTGATCTGTGTGATGTGTGTGTGACTATTTAAATATGTCATCTGCTTGTCCTGCGTGTTTACGAGTGAATGAGTTGCACAGTTTAACATGTTACAAGAGTGACAGTCGTGGATTTGTCTGTATTTCACTATACGAGGGCATGAACACATGAATTTTACTCACAGAGTGTGCGGTTTCTGCACCGCTGTTTAAAGTTCATTTTACAAGCGTTTCACTGTTTGAGTGAAGCTACTGTCAAACACACACTAAACCTCAAGTGTCTTCGCGACGACCCGCCAAAATAAAAATCTGCCTCATTTAGGGGTGTAACGATACTTCGTATTACGATATTTTGCGATGCAGAAATGTTACGATGCGCATCGTAGAGAGATGGGGATATTTTCCGATATGTTTAATTCTATTCGTTCAGCTGTCAAGACGCTACCTACTCTGCGCCAGCGCGTCACGTGTGCTTATCTCACATATGCGGTAGAGAGAGAAGCACAAGACACAATCTGTGTCTCCAAGTGGTTTACAAAGCGTCATATTTTCCTTCACAATCGCTGTTAAAACACAGCAAATTTGAAGTGTGACTGTAATGAGTTTTGGGGTGACTCGCCTGCAAAGGCAGCACAAACGTTTTTAAATGCCAATGTTAATTTATCCGCTAACATGAGCTGCTGCATAACGTGATATGCAACATAAAGTAAGCCAAAAGAAACCAGCGCTGTTCCGATCAGAGAAGCGATGAAGTGAGTCGTACTGTATATTAAAAGATCGAATGACATGCTAAAAAACAAGTATGTGATTTGCATGATTGAAGAAATGTAATACAGTTTATGTAATATGTATTTTTGAAAGATTTTTCTCATTCATTACTGTCTCAAGCAAAGACGGCGCAGCTTCAAAGAGACATGAGCCAATAGCGCTTGAGCGTGAGCTCTGTCAGAGCGTTTCATTGGTTGAATGTACTGAATGAATACGCCCTTCACTGAACGAACGAATCAATTGAGTCAAAATGACACTGAATGAACTGCTACATGTCATTCATGGTCTAATATTCTCTGTGTTACAACAATGCATATCCAGTAGTTACTCAACTTTTCTGAAAAATAAAGGTAATGACCTGGTTTAATTTAATTCCAAGGTAAAGTAAATTATGTCGAAACAGTTAAATCTTTGTTTGGAACATTAAATGACACCAATTAAATGAGTTAATCCAGATAGATTTTAGTAGACTAATATAATTTAGATTTCGTCGACTAAAAATAGACTAAAGCTATGATAAATTGGGATGACTAAAACTAAATTGCATTTTAGTCAAGAGACTATGACTAAAACTAAATCAAAATTTGCTGTCAAAATTGACACTGATCTTAATTCTAATTTCAGTTAAGCCTTAAAATTGCCATGTTAAAATTCTTTATTAAGTTGTATGTGCAACAAAATAAGTTACTGAAATTGTTTCAATTGAAATTTTTAATGTTTCAAATTACTCACGGTTCGCTTTGTCACGGTTTTAGGCTCACGGTTTCGGGTCGGTTCGGGCTATGTTCAGGGAAAAGGGACTACTGACATAAAAATAAGAACAAGTAATCAAGCTACAAGTAACAGCACCAATAAAACAACAGGGCAAAGCAGAAAATAAAAAAAGATACGTATATATGCCTTTTAAGGTATAGAAATGGATTAAAGTAATCAAATAAAACATAACATTGCATATGTACAAATTAAATAAAGATGAATCATAATTGAAGTTACAGAAGCTATTGAGTCACAAGCAGTGAGTGTTTTCCTTGACTTTTAACAGTCAGCAGGAATATGCTGCTGTCGCTTTAAGAGGAATGCAACCGATCCAGTACACTGATACTGTACACATGCGTTGTTTTTTGTCTGTTTCGTCCATTCACTTAAAGGCGGAGTGTCCGATTTCCGAATTACGCTTGTCTAGACAAGTCGGGCCGAGTACCAGAACAACCTTGTAGCCAATCAGCAGTAAGGTGTACAGTGCACAGGACGGACATTAGTCGAGCCGAGCGCTGACGAAAGCGAAAGATGGGGGTAGGGGTGTGTCTGTTTTGGTGATTTGAACATCAACAACGGCTAAGAGAAATCGTACACCCCGCCTTTAAGACATAACCTACTATGTTTGTTAAGATATTCGACAAGAGGGGCATGTTGACCTACTTCGTGTGTGAATTTGTCCGTTTAAGTGTAAAACTTCATAGACAACTCAATATTTGCGCCATGTCTGAGACTTTCCTTGTGCTCGTTTCGTATCTTCTCACAGCGCGCAAGCGAGTTTTCTTGTGCATCATCCTGCACTTAAATGTTTAAATTGGCAATGAGTGTAGTTTAAACAGCAACATGTGCTGTTCAGGTCTCACCTGCACTCGTGCGCTCACAACACCCGGGTGATGAAAGCATAAATGACTGTACAGCATACGTCAATCCTATTGAAATTTGTCTACGTTATTTGATTTGTTGTAGGTATTAAATGTGTATCCATCGACAATCATACATTAGCTGAACTTTGTCAGTCTGTTTTACGCATTATAATTTTTAACGAAACATATTATAAATGCATCGTCAGATTTAAAATGCCGAACCGTTGGTGGAGAACCGTGCGTTTAAATTTTTTACCGAGAACCGTTACACCCCTACTGTGAATACATGTTTTTATATACCCCTCTAAGGCCACATCCACACGAAGCCTGAGCTTTCCCTATCCAATTTTTTTTCTTTTTCACGGCGTCGTCTCAATATCTGCATACACACGAAACCACTGAAGCCGACACAAAACGATTTAGGATACATGCCAAGTCAGTATGTGGCGCTGTAATTCTGCCACAGAGATGCACTAAAAATGGAGAAGATGACTTGGAGCATGCACACAAACTTTTCACACTGGGGTGATGACATCATCGTTTTAGAAAATATATGGAGCGGCTGTACACACAAACGCAAGGGTGGCGTTTTCAGATTCACCCACTCTGGGACACGGTTTCAAAAAATAGCGGTTTCAGGCTCCCAAAACGCTGGATCCGTATGGACGAAATGCAGATACGATTCAAAATCTTTACGTATACAGTAGAGATGCACCGATTGCAATTTTCTTTGCTGATTCCGGTTTCCGATTTTATTACAAGTGAAACCTGTCGATTCCGATTTTTGCCGATTCCGATTTTCTATCTACAAACTATAATTGAAAGTATACTGTATGTAAAACCATATTAACTTTTCTTCAATACACATTTTTTTTATTTTCATTACATAAATGATTGAACATTACAATTTCCCCAAATTTCCCTAAATGCAGTTCTCCAAGCTGCATTAAATTACAGAATCTTCTCTTGTCCAAACAACTCTTAAATTGAAGAACTCTGTGACTGAAAAGAAGTACAAATAATAACATATAACTAAACATGTTACTTAATTTACCTTTTTCATTTTTGTACTCATCTCACAAAAGTCTAAGATAACAATAAAATACTTCAAGTTTATTCTTGTCTGTTTCTGTTTATGAAACTAACATTGCTTTATTTCATTTTTTCTGAAATGTAAAATAAATTGTCTTTATCTTTGGTCCGTAGTATTAAAAGAAGTGGGTTGATTTTTGCTGCAACTTCAATAAAAAGTTAAAACTCTTATGAGTGAATTCTACTCTAAAGATGTATATGTATTTGCAGTTTTTTGTGTTAATAAAGAACTCAATCAGATATATATCACATATTTTGTCACGAATTGCGTGGAAAGAACCCAAATGCAGGCAGGCAGTGAAGGGGTTAACAAGTAAGACTTTAATTTACACAAAACAGAAACCAAAACACCCACAATGGGGAAAAAACTAAACTGAAGCTAATACAATAAAACAAAAACTTCCGACGAGGGGGCAAGACAAAACAAGGTCCAAATAATAAGAATAATATAATAACGAATACAAACACTAGACGGGGAGCAGGAGCAGGAACAGGAACAAGGCACGAGACTGGGAAAGAACAACAAACACGAGCAGGGTACAAGAACACGTACAAGGCACATAGCACACATCGAACGTAATACACGAGCAACAAGACAATGAAACAAGAGGGCATTTTAAAGGAGAGACAAACGAGGGATAATTACACAGGGCAGGTGGGAAACATTAGACACGGCAGGGAAGCAATACAAGAAACGAGAGGGGCGGGGCCAATGACAAGACACGAGAAAACACATGAGATGTCAAAAACATAAACATCTCATGGCATTCTCACATAGAACCTAAGGGCTCAGTCCCTATCCTGCCACATGACTAGAAATACAGAACCAAGAATGCAGGACCGTGACAGAGCCCCCCCCCTTAATGAACACCCCCAGGTGTTCACCAAGGGGTTGACAAACAAGACATGACAGACTGGGACAAAGACAGGAACCAAATACACATAGACAACATAACCAAGGGCAATACAGAAAATACAATTACTGGGTTGGGGTGGGACAACAAAAATAATAAACATGGGAGGGGGGGACAGACAAGGGCTTGTGGGGGGAACAGTCCTAGTCCCCGGCTGCGCTCAAGGGCGCGAAGTCCTGGGGGACTTAGGGGAGGAAGTTCTTGGGGAACCTAAGTCAAGGCTGGGCGCCGGCTGGAAGGCCGGCTGGACAGGGCTTGATGCCGGCTGGAAGGCCGGCTGGACAGGGCTTGACGCCGGCTGGATCACCGGCTGGGACGCCGGCTGGATCACCGGCTGGGACGCCGGCTGGGACGCCGGCTGGATCACCGGCTGGGACGCCGGCTGGATCACCGGCTGGGACGCCGGCTGGATCACCGGCTGGGACGCCGGCTGCACCGGACTGGGTGCTGGACTGGACACTGACTGTACTTGAGTCCGCGCCCCCCTCTGTTGCCGCTTCTTCTTCTTCTTCAGCCGAGCCACCCATCTGGTGGTTGTCTGAAGTAAGGAGGTGGAGGGCACGGCTGGCTCGGGGTTGGAGGCCTCCGACGAGGACCCCCAGGATTCTCGCCTCCCCCGCTTGCCAATGGGCCTGGTGGACGGTGGAGAGGCTGCCGAGAGTGCCCACAACGCCGGTGGCGTGTTTTATTTATATTTATTTGTATTTGAATGTTTGAGGTTCTCTTTATTATTTAAAATAAAGTTGTTATCAAGAGGAAAACACTGAAGTTGGTTTATATTTTCAACCTGCATTTCTCATAGAATTGAATACTGTGATAATACCGTTTACCGCGACGAAACCTTAATCAATTAACCGCAGCATGGAAATTTGATACCGGCACATGCCTAGTTGAATGTCATTTTACCACAGTCAGAAATGACCACAGTTTTAAAAAATGACCACAGTTTTAACGTAAGACAAGCAATCAGGTTGAATGGAATTTACGTTTGTTTTACACAGAGTGAACGACTTCAACATGAGTTTAGCATGATGCTAATAGCATCACTGTTAGCATACATACCCCATGTAGACGAAGCAGCGCGAGATGAACTACAGTGCACCTTTTTGTCTGTACAGTACATGATGTGTGTGCATGCACGTGCAGTCAGCAGATATAAGAGATGCACGTCAGTCAGCAGAGACTCGCGGTACGGTGGTCCCACATGCGAGTATAAACGAGCCGTGAAAGACAGGCTGTGCGCACGCACGTTTACTTGCGGCTTTGAGTGTATGACGGCTGTGACGTTCTTGCCCGCATCACGGGCAACAGAAGATCGGCTTGGAATTGGCGAGACGTGAGACTGACCGGCCGGTCACCGGTCCGGCCGATCATACGAAAAACCGGCCGATTCCGGTCTCTGACCGGTCAATTGGTGCACCTCTAGTATACAGCTAAACGCGTCTCCGTGTGGATGGCCTCTAAATGTGGTGCCCCAGCACTCGTTCTCCCATTTAAGGATGTTTTGAGCCTGATTTGTTTCAGAAGTGTGGACATTTTTGATCTGCATTTTTTTGAATACAGTTAAATTACGATTAGTTAAAACTACACAGTTTCAGCCAGATCTTGGCACTATCCATTTGTAAACCTAAAAAAATTAGGGCTGTGCAAAAATATCGATACATGTAACTATCGCAATATTTTTTTTTTCAATAGTGTATCGATAGTGATACCTCTACTATCGATAATTTTTTTAATCATGTCATATACATACGGCGAAAAGTAAGTGGAAGCGAGCATGGCGAAAAATATAAGAATGCTCGGTGCTCTCAGATTTGATGTGTGGGTGTGCTTTGGTTTTCAAAATAAGTAATGGAGTAAGGAGTTATATAAAATAATGCAGTTTGTAGGCTTCGCAAGTCATGACACAAGTCACTTGGCTACTGCAGTGCATTAGACGAAAAGTAACAATGACATTTATTGTGCTTTCACGGATGTCACATCAGCGCATTTACAGCACGGATGAAACAGAGGTTTTATTCTGCCCATGTTCATTGTTTTAACTGTAATGCACCACAACAGCCAAGTGACTTGCGTGACCCACCTTATTCCCCTGTGCTACCCACTTGAGGGGTGCAATCCACAGTTTGAGAACCCAAACCTCTGAACTAAAGGTCCATGCATCACACATCATGGCCACTCCGCAGAGGTAAGGGATGCTTTTACACTTATCCTTACAGAAATCCCCCGGTGGTGCACATCATGTTGTATTTCTAGCTCTACTTTTTATGTTTTCTATTTAAAGTATTGCAATATATCGCAAATGTGTATCGTATCGAAACACATACCAATATATTGTATCGTGGCCCATCTATCGTGATATGTATCATATCGGGAGGCACTTGCCAATACACAGCCCTAATGAGCATAATGTGCAATAATTTAATTGAATTTTAACTGGTTAAAGGTTAACTTTTGTTAATAAACTAGATTATTTTAAATACAGTTTTTTAATTAAATATATATCGAAATAAATATCGTTATCGATCAATATAGAAAAAAACAATCGGGTTTACTTTTTTGCCATATCGCCCAGCCCTATCATCAAGCCACAACCCACTTTTTAGGATATATGATGTCATAAGTAGTTTGTTTAAAAAACTAGTGACTAAGATGTGTGACTAATATGACTTATACTGATAAATGAACAGCATATAAATTAAGGTTAAAGATCATGTATCACAGGCAGTTTCTGCCAACCTCATGTTAATCTTGAGTGCCTATACAGTAGTATTGCATACGTCGTATCTTCGAAGAGTATTTAGTTTGATCAAATTTATAAAAGAGAGATACAGCTGTACGATTATTTCGGGAAAAACACGAGCTGCTAGAGGTGGGACTAGTGGGGAGAGTGGGATGGAACTACAGCATGAGCAAGCAACACATCATCACATTAATCCCAACGTGTTTTGTACATTATGCACGTACACGCCGATTGCCAACAAAACACAGTCGTATGACTTCGTTTGATTTACCGCGTGCAGTTTGTCCAGCATCTTTTAGCACCATCTATCAGTTTCAAACGATCTCCAAATCCAGCATTATATCCACCATTTATATAACATCCATCACTGAAATGACGTGAGCAAACAGACACACCTAAACTTCACTATCGCAAGAGTAACGAGTGCAATTCTCCCAGAAATGCATGGCAAGGCAAAAGAAAGAGCCTGCCCACGAGTCAACCGACCAGCGAGACCCGCTTACCATCAAGATTATCTGCACAGCGCAGATAATCTTGATTGTAAGCGGGTCTCGCTTTCCGGGAGAATGGCCAATAAAAGGAATAGGATCCCTTTGGCGATGCAGGGATCCAGAATTATAAAAAAACTTTCAGAGTGCTGAGGAGTGTATCAAGTACAGAAATACTACATCATACGTCCAACTATTTTTTTAACAAGTTGACCATGTTAAGCATAAGAAGCAAGCACGTTTAATAGTGTAAAGAAGTCAGAAAGCATGACATAGCATGATACCCGATCTTCAAAGCTATCAAATAGCGGTCCCAAATTATATTTTTCATAAAATTGTGGGTTTGTGGCACTACTGTAATATAAACAAAACATACAAAATAACACAAAGCGAAAAAATAACAATGCATTTTGGGGTTATGGAAACAAGAGTCACCATGGTGAATACGCAATACTAAAATTAACTGGTAATGAAAGATGAATATGAATATCATACCTTCATGTAAATCCTTCCTGGCTAACACTCAAAGTACCAGTTATGTGATTTTTGGGTACTTTACTTGTATTTAACACGTTGCATGCCATGCTCATAGTTTAATTTGCCCTTCAGTGAAAACTGTGCGTGCCGTGTATAACGTCTGAAAGGACAAGATAGTTCTGAGGTGAAAGACTTTTCATTTTGTAACTGGACGCGACCCGACACGCGGCTTGTTCTAATGGATTGTCACATCACGCCGCCTCCAGTGTGGACAAAATGTATTGTAAAATGTAAAATTATAATGGGTTCTAATGCGTTTCTAATGTCTTTTGTCGTGTCGCGCCGGTCACGTCCGGTGTAGACACAGTGTTAGTCCTGTGTCAGCCACCATAGTGCTTCGAAAGGGAGGGGTGGAGTGAGCCGTTGGTTGCAATTCGCAACCTCACCATTAGATGCCGCAAAATTTTATACATTGGACCTTTAAGAAAACTACAATTAAAAATGTTATTTAACCTGCCAAGTGGCTAGTGGGAGTGCCTGTCTTACCCGCCACAGCTGAAATCTACTGCATTTGGTGGGTGTTAATGTCAAGCCCTGGTTGCGGTCTAGAGTAAAGACCGGTGCTCAGAAGGGCATGTGGTTTTGAAAGCGCACAGCGATGTCTGGCTTCACTTTGATAAAAAAATACAGTCAAGTGCAAGGTGTGCAGCGCCAAATCAACTCAAGTACATACAAAAGTACAACAGGTTTGATTCTTTATAAACTCTGTCTACACCGCATGTGAGCGGTACGAACTAGAAACCATTAAGCACAAGTGGTTTGTCACGCTGCATCCAGTGGGGACAGAATTTCTGTTTATAATGGGTTCTAGTCCTTTTACCATTTTCAGTCCATTCCTATGGAAGCTACTCTTAACGCTTGCGGACCAGAGCAAGCGTTCCTCTGCTCCACGATCACCACGCAAGCGTTGAAGCTCACTTCAATAGGAATGTATTGAAAACGATTGCCCTGCTTTGTGCCACATTTTAACACAAAATGTCAGTTGAGACCACTACTATCAGACAGACAACTTTACTGTCAGACACTGACAGACAGAAGTGCGACAGGAAAGAGGAGATGACACTTCACCTCACTCTGATATTTCTCTTAAATGTTTTCTGTATTTTCAAAAACATTGATGGTGAATTATTGATTTTTGTATCTTGTCATAGTTTTATCAAGATAAATTTTCGTACCAGTGTTGTAATTAAAATCTTTTTTTATTATCGCCATGATTCACACGCCCCAACCCCCCCCTCGCACATGCCCATCCCTAAATTTAAAATTATACAAAAACATTGAATTATACAATGCTGAAATGTCATGAACTTTCCTAAAACTGTAGCTCCCCGGTGCCCATCAGGGGTCCCCAGTTTGAGAACCATTGATTGGGTGTCATTAATGTCCAAAACTTGGTGTGGGTTATATGTTTAAGGTTAAAGCTTAAGGTTAGGGATTGCTGAAAGGATGGTGAGTGATAGAGATCTGAGGAATAGCTGTATGTGAGGTTGTAATGGGTGCTAATACGCAGGGACCTCTGCTCTCCCCATTACACTCACATTTTGTGGGGTGGTAGTGCCCCCTCATGGCTGATGTCTGCACAGCTTCAGCTAGCCATAGGTGGTGCTTTTTAATCTTGGAGGTGACATTTGTATCCTCAAATCTTGCTCTGTGATTTTTGGGGCAAGCATGAGGGGCCTTTTTAATTAACCTGTGTAGGTGCATGCCTCTTTCCTTAGAACTAGGGTCTTCACACACACGTCACTTATTCAGATGGGGCAATGCTGTGTGCTCACAGTTGACTGTAAGGCCAGCGTTATGTTGTAAAACTGCTCATTGATCTTAGACCGCTCTGAGAAGATAAATGTGAAAAGAGAGAGAGGGAGATTCTACTTGGCACTAACGTGTCAAGCATGTGGAGAAAGTTGCTATGGCAGCCTCACAGATACAGCGTGCGTGGCATTTTTTTTCTCTGTCCCATTTTTATGTTTCGCTGCCTCAGTCCAGTGTTTTGGCAACAGATGAATGGGCATGTGTGTGTGTATCTGTGGGGAGAAGTTAGTATGTGTGTCTATGTGTGTGTGAAAACGGGAAAAGGTTGGATACGCAACCAGAACCACACATTCACACATATTCATATTTACTTTGTTCTTTACCATAGATCCCCTTTTTAAATGCACATATAACCCATGTAACACCCTTTTATTATGACTTGCTTTAATAAAATAAAAAGCAAGTTTTCCCCCCATATGATAATATTTTTATACAGTGTTTAAATAATTGTAACTTTTTTCCTCACTGTGGTGTATGCGAAACAATGGCGTCCATAGTGACGTTTATATTAATACTGACAGGCCCATTATGATGAAAAAACTTTTGTTGATTGTATTATAGTTCTTAGTTTTTAGGTGACTTATGAAACTAAAATGTGTTGAATGGAAAAATGTTTCTCTCTTTATTGGGACATAAAAAATAAATAATTTTGTCCTATGATCAATTACATCAGTTCATTTTACAATGCTATTAGCCTTTTATTTAGACTAAGAAACCTTTTTTATTCAGATGAGGGAAGCTGGCGTTTTGCGTGGCATTTGCGCGGCATATGCGCATCATGTCATGCATGCCATAATAATGATAATCGATAGTGGGGAATTTGTGAATTGTCATCTCGAAATTGTAAAGATGCAGGACTGTTACATTAGCTGCGTTTACATGGACCAATGTAATCCTATTAAAAGTCCAATCCGAATGAAAACACTCCATGTAAACACGTCAATCAGATTAAAAATGCCCAAGCCGATTGAAATTTCAGTCGGATTGTAAAGGGTGGTTTATGCCGTTTGTAATCCGCTTGATAGGACATGTAAACACTTGATCAGATTAAAAACCGAAGTAGGAAGTTTTGCGCATGTGCAAAGACGACGCTGGCTCGTACAGATGTAAGGGAGTATGATGCACGGAACGGAGCAGCTGTTGCTAAAGAAACCAAAAACCATAAATCTGACAAAGCGGTACAAATTTCCATATGCTTGTCATCTCTAAATGAACATATTAATGTTTCTATGCATTTAAAATGTTTCCCTGGATTGAGTTTTTAACCGCAATTTCTCAGTTCCTTTTTAAAACACAATAAATTTGCAGATGTACAAACATACTGTAGGCTAAAATATCTAATCATAAAATTTCATTTACATTCGTAGTAGGCTACTGAACATTTATTTTATTTATCGTTTACTTGCATGTGCTTTGGAAAGATTACTCTTTACTCGTTACTCTTGCGATAGTGAGAGAAGTCAGTAGTTTGTTTGTTCACGGCATTTCAGTGATGGATGTTATATAAACGGTAGATGTAACACTGGATTTGGAGATTGTTTGAAACTGATAGATGCTGCGGTCCAAGTTCTAAAAGATGCCAGACATGAACCGCACGCGGTAAGTCAAACTAAGCCATTCGTCTGTGTTTTGTTGACAATCGGCGTGTACATGCATAATGTACAAAACATGAAGGGATGATGTGTTGCTTGCTCGTGCTGTAGTTCCATCCCACTCTCCCCACTAGTCCCACCTATAAGAGCTCTTGTTTTTCAGGAAATAATCATTCAGCTGTATCTCTCTTTTATAAATTTGATCAAAAGAAATACTCTTCGAAGATACAACATATGCAATACTACTGTATAGGTACTAAAGATTAATATAAGATTGGCAGAAACTGAGTGTGTTACCCGATCTTTAAGATTAACTCTCAGCAGTTAGATGACCGGGTTTGGAGGAGGATTGTCTTTATTTTTGGGTGTATCTATAAATTCTACATGTACAGATTAGGGACGTGCCTGACTTTCTGTTTGTCCACCTTATTGTGCATTGGCGTTTTTCTTGGAAAGCTTAATGTTATGCATTTATTGTTTTATTACATAAATTAACCTTTAAATAATTAATTTAGATAATTTACCTGTAAATACAGTTTTCCTGTTGTTTCCACAAAACCCGGGGAGTGTGCCTTTTATCATCTGACTCCATAATAAAAAAGAATAAAGTATTTGTCTGTTTCTAGTTTATATGCACTTACACTTACAATCACATCCTACTTTGCTCTGAGTCTATTAATTAATATCTCTTTCTTTAGGATCAGTGATGCTTGAGATCAAATTCCTCAGAGAACCATTGCTTCCTGTTCTCTTGAGCCACATAAGTGTTGTTGTGATATACACACACTTTGGCACATTAAGAGACTCCGGGATTACTGTATACTTCTGAGTAATAAACACTTTCCTCGGTACACAGTCGGGTACACAGGAATCTCTTTTTAGATTCATTCATCCCAACATTAACACACATGCACAAATTCACAGAGGGTTGTTTCCTGTTAGGAGAGCAGACCTGGGTCATATAAAAACTCTTCATAGACACACTGGCTGTGTGTGTGTGTGTGTGTGTGTGTGTGTGTGTGTGTGTGTGTGTGTGTGTGGCAGCAGTCTGAATCAGCGTCCTCCTCCTGTCTCTCCCTCTGGGGTTCATCCAGCAGATCATGGCCCAAAAATAGCAGCGGGCGCAGTTTCAAGTGCAAAACCACCGACTTTGGGGCCACAGCCAGTCTGTAAGTGTGAGATTTTTATGGGAAAACTTGGCCATGCTCCAGTCGGACTGTGTGTGTGTGTGTGTGTGTGTGTGTGTGTGTGTGTGTGTGTGTGTGTGTGTGTGTGTGTTTGTATGTGTGTTCCACTCCCACTTTTTTCTTTTCCCTCTCTGATCTGGCTGGCAGATGAGCTTACAAAATTTTGCCGAACACATGCATATGTAAATATTCCCACACACACTTGTGTGCACAAGCGCCTCTCCACTGGGAGGCTTTATGACTGACTGCCAGATGGATTTCAGCATCACAACTCAAATGGGCTCGCTGCTCATTGCTCAAGCTTGTTTCAATGTCGCTAGTGTCAAAAACACTTTGGGCTGTAACATGTGTAATGGGCAAAATATGTATAATCAAAAACATGACATACATTTTTATTTATTTATGCATAACTTATTCTTATTGTGTTATACATGTCACGTTTAGTTCTCAGTATTATAAATAGTAATAATTCACAAGTAGTTGTTGTTTTTGCTGATCTGTTTGTGCAGATTCAACTACATTTTTACATTTTATCAAGAGAACGTGAAAAGTGTTGCCTTGTGTAAGTCTCATCACCACAATGTAAAAAAATTCTTAGAGGGTTACAAAAGGGTTACTACCTGTCCTGTCAAAACATTCCACCTCTTAAACAATATGTGTTTGGCAAGTTGCGTTGAAATTTAAGGGTTTGTTCAGATAACTGACCTAATAGTTCACCCTTAAAGATCCTTAATTGCACTTTTTTATTCCTCTGTCTTTGCAGGACCTGTCAGGCTCCATTGATGATCTCCCTACAGGCACTGAGGGTGCTTTAAGTCCGGGCGTGAGCACATCAGGTGTATCCAGCAGTCAGGGTGAGCAAAGCAACCCAGCACAGTCACCCTTCTCTCCCCACACCTCCCCTCACATGCCAGGCATCCGCGGTCCCTCGCCATCACCCGTAGGCTCACCTGCAAGTGGCCCCGCCTCACGCACAGGACCACTCTCACCTGGAGCCATGCCAGGTGTGAAGTTTATTGATATAATTTCATCTTCTAACAAGTTAAAGTTTTAGCAGTATTTTTTTGTTTTTGTTTTGGGCTTAATGCATGAGATTATCAAAAGTTGCCTATTTGTTAGTTTTGCTATTTATACATTTTTGCTATTCAACTACAGGAAACCAGATGCCCCCCAGACCCTCCAGTGTGCAGTCAGATGGTATACTGCATTCCTCAATGGGTCAGGATAGAGGTAAACCATGTTTCTCTTCAAATGTGATCTTTAGTTAGAAGTTAACTTGACTTCCTCCTCTGCCTTCACAATGGACCCTTCTCTGACTTCCAGAAAGGCTACAAGTAGTTTTTATAGAGTTATTTGCACAAATACTGTAAGCTAACTCATTTGGGTTTACATGGCATAGTGTCATATTGTCTACAGGTTCTACGTATACTCACAAAAGCAATTTTTAGAACTGCCATAAATGAATTGTGAACTTCCAAAGAAAATTCCTCCTCCTAAACTTTTATACAACCTCAACATTATGTGGCTCCTTTCCTTATTTACCTGAAAGTTTTTGCTCTTATAAACACTGTTACATGCTATGCAATGAAAACCCAAAGGCAAATTGTCCAGGGACTGTGAAAACAGACCCTTTTTCTTTTTTATAGAAACTTTTTAAATGTTATGAGCACAAAGTGTAACTATGTAATTTACTGACCAATATATCTGGGAAAGACCCTTTTTCTTTTTTATAGAAACTTTTTAAATGTTATAAGCACAAAGTGTAACTATATCATTTACTGAACAATAAATCTGGGAAAGAAAAACAATCTAACAAATAAACTGTAAAAAAAAACATAAATGGGGTTTCCATACACATTGTTACATTATAAAAGATAGATGTCAACAATTTTTTTCATTAGTTATGCTCACCATCTCATACAAAAACTGCAATTCTGACAAAACGTTTTTTATTTGAAATTTGGCTTCTTTTCTGACCATTTTAAATGAAAACAAATGCATCACAGCAGCGCCATAGTTGTGTTTACCCAACTAGGGCGACTTCAGGTTTGTGAATGCAGAAGCGTGAAAAATGTCCATTATTAGAATAAAACACTCTAAAACCCACATATGTATTTGAACTTTGTATTATTTGTCTTGGTGTGTTTTGCTAGCGTCCACTTAAAGGACCAGTGTGTAGTTTTTGGGAGGATCTATTGACATAAATGTTATAATATACATAACTTTGTGTTCAGAGGTGTATAAAGACCTTACATAATGAAGCGTTATGTTTTTCTTACCGTAGAATGAGCTTTTTCTATCTACACACAACACGGGTCCCCTTGCATGGAATGTTGTTGCCATATTGTTTCTACAGTAGCCCTAAACAGACGAACTGCTCAGAGTGCGTTTCGTAAATATGTTATCTAATTTGGGAAATAAGCAAAAACATGACAACATCTTAATCCTTTCTCAGTTTACATAGTGCTTTGATAGGCAGGGGGAGGGGTGTAGTGAGCGTTTTGATTCCAGTTCGCAACCTCACCGCTAAAATTACACAATGGTCCTTTAAGTCTGTCAGTCTATTTTCAGTGACAGGGCTATTACACTGGATTCACACAGGGCGTCAGCATCAATGCTTCTCATTTACTTTGAATGGGTGATGTCATGCATTGCCGAACTGAATTGTGGGTCCGTCAGCATCGCTTCACTGGCGTTGCTCGCGGCAAGAAGTTGAACATTTCTCAACTTTTCAAGCGCCCACGCAGGCGTCAGCCAATCAGATCGCCTTATGCAAATAACCTAGTGTAGGCGCTAGGCAATTTGCCTTCATGCAAGACCGGAGAACAATTTCATTGGCGGTTGTCACTATGATGATCGCGTGTCGGCCACGCTTCAGACATGTCCTCCGTCAAGCATTGACGCTGAAGCCCCGTGTGAATCCAGCGTTAGGGTTACGAATATACGATTATCATGGCCAAATTACTTCACTACATCAATATTATTTCAATAACTATTGAATAGAGCTGGGCGATACAGCTGAAAAATGTATCCTAGATACAGTATAATGTTTCATATCATTTGATATCGATAAATTTTTATACATTTTAATAGCCATATTAAGATCAATAGAAAATGAGGTTTGAATTTTACCACTGTATTATACACATGTCCCAATTTTAACTGTATTACTGTGAAGTGTTTTGGTAATAAATAGATTATTATACCAGAGACAACAACATGTTTATTTGGTTACTGTCACTTTAAGAGCCAATGCTAATACATATCCACTGTTAACTTCACTTATAACATAAGCCACTGTAGGGCTTTTCACACTGCACTTAACCCCAGGTTATCTTCATTCTAAATTAACGTTTCACACTTGTATTTTTGAAGCAGGGTTAGCACCGCTTTTGCAGAGTTAACCCCGCATTGCGTTGTCAAATGTGTGCGGTGTGAAACGAAGCGGGGGTAGAATGATACGACCAGACGCTTAGCAACGGACATTCAATCAAAAACTGAACAGTGCTTACCTCATTTCACAAGCTGTGTACAGTCACAGAAACTCCAGGCGCTGTGTAAACAATCCTTTGAGTTTTTTATTTATTTAAGTAACGTCTTAGGAGGCTTAAAACAGCCAAAAAGGATTTGCAAGGCATCATTAGGTATTCGATTATTTAAAGGGACCACGCACTATTTTTATTCAGTCAGTTTGACGCTGCAGTATTTATCCAATCATGACTGTTGACACCGCAAATATGCAAATAAGAACGTTAACCCAGGGTTTAGTGATGTAGTGAAAAATAACTTTGTTCTGTACCTGTGCTTTGTAGTGATCCGCGGGTGCTACGGATGATCCGTGGGTCGGTTAATAAAAAAATACATTCTGATTAATTGCGGTGGGGTCACGGGTGGATGAGATCATATACAAATATGAACTTAATTTCTCTAAAAATACGAATGTGTTTTAAATGCATTTTTCATCAGGTGGCGGTAGAGGGGGGTCCATTTCTTAAAGCAGAAATGGAGGCGAAACAGATCCAAAAGAGAAATTTAAAAAGGAGAATCAAAAACAAAACAAAAGGAAGGAAGGAAGGAAGGAAGGAAGGAAGGAAGGAAGGAAGGAAGGAAGGAAAGAAAGAAAAGTGCCGTGTGGGAGCGTTTTAGCGAAGTTGTTAACGAGGATGAATCAAGGTGCTGGGTATGTAATATGCAACAACTGTAAGGCACTGTATGTATATGAAAGCCACAAGACTGGTACCTCGAATATGGTACATCATGTGTGTGCTAAATTGAAAGATTAGATTTAAGCATTTGCCGACAGACAGTGCTAGAAAATTTACCGTTATCCAGTCATTCTTGTGTGTTGCGTGTTGCAGTGACAGAAACGAGGATATTCAAAGTCTGAAGGGAGTAAAGCCTGTGTTTATTTTATTAAGAAAATGTAGGCTAATCTGGCCCAAGACAAACTTTTGTTTTATAAATAAATGTTCAATTAAAAGCATTTTACGATCAGCGTATTATTTTACTATCAGAGATTGGCAGATTAGTTCTAACGTCACTGAATCTGATAACATCATGCTTAAAACAAAGAATTAGAGTAATTAAAGTGACGATCGGGTGCGGGCCGGGTGCGGATATCTATATCAGAGAAAATTATCGGGTGGCGGGAGGATAATTTATTTGAAGCAAGGTGACATTTTAGCTCATCCGCGCATCTCCAGTGCATAGTCTGTGTGTGCGTCGGATATGCACAGTGCGCTAATGTGTCAGAAGAAACGTCTTGAAAGTCTTCAAATCGCTTGAAAGTTTAAACAGGCACAATTTTAAAACGCATGCAAATAATAAACTTTTGTTATGATGAATAACTGTAATGTCAGAGATATTTACGCTTTTAAAAAGTGGATGTGAATGTGTGTCGCGCTTTGTGGACGCGCCCGCGCAGTCATAGAATGAACACTGTATCATGATTAATGATCTCTCCAAATCCAAACTTGCAGGTTGCAAACGCGCACTATTTGTAAAACGAAATGCTTGCACTGTCTGCACATGTGTTGATACGCAACAAAACTTCATGTCTATATACATGTTAAATGAGCTGTATGTAACATTGACACCTAGCGGTTGAGCTTGGTATTGCAGTCCAAATTCAAAATATTGGGGAGGGTTTTTCCCCGCCCCTCCTCCTCCTTAGACTAGACCTCACAGGAGTTGCCAGAGACTTGCAGGAGTGTAATGGAAAGCATAAACTCTTACAATAATTTATACATTTGCAGTGGTTTTGTTGCTTGCAAATATAACTCAAATCAGCAGCTCGTTTGAGAGGTTGCGTCCTCCGGGCATATTTATGGCCATATTGCTGTCTCGTTTAAATAACCGTAATAAAATTGTATATTACTCCTCGTAAGTTGTAAAATAATATAGTAATTCTTTCTAAGTTTGCGACGTAATAGTACCGGAAATGGTGGAATCTGCTCTGACCCAGATCATTTGTTTGCTGCAATATGCTGTGATTGTCACCAACTGGCAACCGAGCTGTCGAAATACACTAGTGGGTAAATCGTCAGTGGGCGGGGTCACACTGACCAAAACAAAAACAGACATTCCGGCATGGAACGCACATTTCAAAGTGGAATAACTGGCATTGTTTTTTGGACAAACCAATATATGAATTTAGCATGTTTCCTAAATCTCTACGAACATATTAAGGTATTGTTTTGATTCAATACAGTAAAATTATTACTTACAGCCCCTTTAAGGTTGGAGCGTTATATCTAAAAAAATTCTCTTTATTGATAAAGGTGTATAATTGATACATATCGTTATCGTTTAATCGCCCAGCCCTACTATTGAAATAAAATGTTATTTTTTGCGCAGTAAATCCCACTCAAAATATGACTCTAAATCAATAATCACGATCATATTTTATACTAATAGGTTGTGACACCGCTGTTTCACACCACCTAAATGAACCACACCATATGAACTATGATCAGCACAAAAGCTTCAGTGAAAAAAAAACACTCTTAAGGGTAGTTTATTAAAGTGTGATGACATCCTCTCCCCCTTCAGTATATGTGCGAAACCCTCAGATGCCATACGGCTCTCCTCAATCAGGATCAACTTTATCCCCACGGCAATCTTCTGGAGGTCAAATGCATGGTGGGATTGTTTCCTATCCACAAAACAACTCTATGGGCAACTATGGACCACAGAGTGGCCAGTATGGACCACAAGGTGAGAGATATTAATTTAACAAGACATAAAGAGTCTGGTGACTGCTCACATTATCTTTAAATTAAAAGATATTCTTCTGAACGGTTGTTTATTTCTCCCTCCTGTTGTTGACATCTTTCGGTGATGTCAACTTTTTTCACAAACAAACAAAAATTTGCTGCATGGTCGGATATGTGCTGTTTCCATTATAAGTTGTGGTTTAGCTTTTGAAATGTCTTTCAGATTGATAAACCTCTTTTGTCCTCACTCTTATTCTTGACCAACAAAGACAGACAGGGTTTTTACATTAGCCAGTACTACCCTAACCTTTTCTGTTTCCACACAGGTTACCCAAGGCCGCCAGCTTATGGAGGTATGCCCAATGCTAACTACCCTGGTGGTACTGGAATAGGCGGCACAATGAATCCTATGGCAGGGCAGGGTGGAGGTGGGCCATATGCAGGTATGCCTCCTGGAAGGGTGGGCCCGGGGCAGATGGGGGCAAGGCCTTATGGCCCTGGCATGGGCCCCAACATGGGCGGCATGCCCCCTCAGGTGGCAACTGGGATGTGTCCGCCACCTGGGATAAACAGGAAGCCCCAGGATCCTGCTGCAGCTGGCATGCACCACGGCCCATCTAATTCGATACACAGGTAGTGTACCATGGGGCTCTTTTTTTTAAATTTGGCTGGCTGTCACTACTGGGATATCCCCTGACATAATTAAACTGTATTTGTGTAAGTGTAATACACTATTGCCCGGTTTCACAGACAAGGCTTACAACTAGTCTCAGACTAAAATTAATGTTTGACCTGTCTAAACTGAACATAACTTGCCCAAACATATCTGAAAATATGTCAGTGACATTGTTTTGTCTCAAGATGCAAACAGTAATGTTTTTTCTGATGCATTTTTATTAAAGTGCCTTAAATATCCTAATTTAACTAAGGTGTAGTCCTGGCTTAAGCTAAGCCTTGTCTGTGAAACCGGGCCTGTAAGTGTAATATGTAATACACTGTAAAATTGATTATGTGCCCAAGTAGATTTTATAAAAAAGAAATTATTAAAATGTACTTAATAGAATTGTGTTCCTGTTTTTTAACCAAAATTTGAGTTATAATAACATAAAAAAATCAAAAGAATGAAATCTACAAATTTTTTGTTGTTAAAATTGCACTATAGTTTACGTTTACAATTTACATAAAAGTTGATCTGTAGTGCCCAGCATGCTCTGCATCTGACTGCATTAGGAGATTCATTTTCTTGAGTTTTTCCTTTTTTTATTAACTGTGGTTGCAAGTGAAGTGTTTATAATAAAAAGAAAAACTTAGTTATTTTTTGTTGATTTATCTTTGAGATTTAGGAGAGTTTTGGTTTTATTTTTAAGTTTTATTATTTTTTTAATTGATTACGTTGTTCAAAAGGGTGGTGCTCATTGTGCGAATAACTGTGCTAATGCTAGTATAGAAGCAAGTCTCTTCTTACTTGCTCATCTGTGTTGTTGGTAACCGAACCGAACATTTGTCATTTTAAACAGTAGATTGAAGAAAAGTATAATGCAGGACGACCACAGTGCGTGATGAAGCCTATAGAATCCAGTCAGGATGTCCCTAAAATTTATTTGATACAACAGGTCAATAAATTAATATTAATTAATAATTATTGAAGTTATTTTAGACAATATTGTCTCGTTTTTGCTCAGTTTTGCCAAAATAATAATGAGAAAGCAAAACTGTTTGGCTCCGAGCAACGCACACAGTGACATGTCTTTTTTTAATCCGGTTTTAAATGAGCTGGACTTCTGAATGAATCAGCCTTTTGAACAAATTGAACGAACAAATTACTTAATCAGACGACATTTTCCACCACCTACTGGCAGTTTAAGTTTCTTATTTAGAATGTAATTTTATAAAATAATAATAATTTCTTATTTCCGTTTTAATTAAAACATGAAGTATAGTTTACCCCCCAAAAAATCACTCATCATTTACTTGTCCTCAAGGTCCAAAAGTTTGTGCAATAAATGTTGAATCAAAATATTTCTTTCTGAAGCTACTTTTTGCAATGTCTCTTTACATAATAATAATAATGACTTGATTTTTTTCTTTTGGGGTAATTTCTTAGCCAAACTTGATGTGTAATAATTCGTGATTAATTACATTGAATAATCGTGTCCCCTCAGATTTTTGAACAGTCCGTTTTTCATGCAACCTCAGAATGAGGAGGCATCTATTAATCAGTTGCACGATTCTATATATCAGTTATGTAATGCACCCTCGTCATCTTTTAGAGATTTTCGCCGTTTTGATCACGTACAGGAGCATAACATTTATCAATCCAACTACAGAAGCAACAGCGCTGGCTAATGATGTAATCAGAGTCTGCGCACGGTCGGGAGCTCGGCTCATTTGTCATCCACATTCATTTAGACCCCACGACCAAACGCGGGTCCGAGAACTGGAACCATGAACTGGGTTTTTGACTTGAAGCAGTGCTGGCCATACCGATCTGTGTATGTCACAAACTTCTGTGAGAGCATGCTGCTTCGTATGCTTTCAAATGGCTCTCGCAAAACTTTGGTGTAGTCTGCGCAGTTGAACACACCTCTTGACAGTTGGCATAGCATTGTTTAAAGTGAGTAACTTTTATGTTACAGTATCGACACTTCAATTTCAGGGTGCAAAGACTGAGAATTCTCTTAAAGAAAATATATTTTCCTCTAAATTAAATTTATTATAGATTGGGAAATACATAAAATGGTATAATACAGTGCCCTCCACTGTTATTGGCACCCTTGGTAAATATGAGCAAAGAAGGCTGTAAAAATATATCTGCATTGTTTCTCAATGCCAAAGACTCTTCAAAGAGCACATATGGAAAATTGCAGTAATCAGTTGAATTTTGGGGGCAGAAAGCATTTCTTCAAGAAACAAATCTTTCTGCTCTCATGCAAAAACAAACTCCGCCATATTAATCTGCCATACTGGAACTTCAACCAGGACTGGGTTCTATGGCCATATGAAATGAAAAAGAGTTTTTTTGGCAGCAATAACAAAAAATGCCCCATGTCCACAGTTAAATATGTCGCCAGATCTTTATTGTTGTGAACGTCCTGGACATCTTGTTCAGATACATGGCATCATGTTTTATATCAAATACCAACAAATACAAAAATCAAAACCTGACTTGCTCTTATAGAAATATTATAATGGGTCATGGTTAGATGTTCCGTCAGCACATTGGTTCAAAATAAACATCAAAATCAACAAAAAATGTGTCACTGAACGCAAAATCAAGATCCTGCCATATCCATCCCAGTTCCCTGATCTGAACACTATAGAAAATGTGTGGGATGAACTGAAGATAAGACAGCACAAACATTTGAAGGATCTTAAGAGATTCTGTATGAAGGAATGGATTCGGATGACTTGCCATATATTCTCAAACCTCGTCAGACGTAAAAGAAAAGACTCAGACCTGTTTTTCATGCAAATGGATGTTGCAGAAAGTTTTGAATACAAGGGTGCCAATAATTGTGACCAGGGTGTATTAGAGAAAAACATTTTTTTCATAATGTGATATTCCCCCCACTTCAAATTGTTTTTCTTCAATGAAATGTTGGAATAATGTAGATTTTTTAATAAAAGGTCAAAAAGAGAAACAATGCAGATTTATTTTTACAGCCTTCTTTGCTCATATTTACCAAGGGTGCCAATAATAGTGGAGGGCACTGTAGTTAAAATATACAATATATTGAGTAATACATGAATAATTGCCACTTTTCATATATAGAGAAATATGTGCAATTAATTTAAATATTATTTTTATATATCGCATTATATATTTTTGTTTCATAGTGGGAGGAATTTTAAAATCAATAAAAAGTCTGTATTAAAAGCAGTTTAACAAAGGCTAACCACTTTGCTTCATTTTTATTTGCAATTACTTTTGTGCTCTGCTTATTTGTGTGATCCTAACTACTATAGCACTGATATATAAAATTGTATACAAGATATTTGTTCTCAAAATACACCAGACTGATGCATTTAACTTGAAAATGTTCATAGTTTTTATTACTGGGGAGAAGATTTATATATCAATCAGATGGTGTTGTAATTTAAATTCTCGCAAAGATGTGTGCGATGTTTTGAATACGCTTAAGAGATATTTTTTATTGATAAGAGGTTTTTTATTGGTGCTTGAAACTTGTTAGAATTTACTTTATAAAATCGTAACAAGTATTTTTTAAATGTATTGTTTGTCTTTTAGTTTTGATTTCTAAAATAAAATATTGCTTGAAATATTTGTAACGTGAGCATTCGTTCCTCTGCTAGGCCACCTGGTTATCCCAGCATTGGCCAAGGCATGATGGGAGCTGGGTCTCCATATGCCCCACCCATGAACAGCATGCAAAACATGATGAACCAAGCGGGACCATACCCAGTGCCTGGCAACATAACCAATAACTCTGCGGGTGAGCCCTGAACTATAAGCTTGTTTACAACTTATTTGTATTAAGTATATATCAATTGCAAGTGTTTTATGCTATAGCCAATGGTTAAAAATGATTAGTGTATTGAAAAAAGGTGATTAAGTATTTCTATTTTTCTCCAAGGCATGGCTCCCAGTCCAGAGTTCGGCATGGAAAAGCTCAACCAGTCTCAGAAGTTGAATAACAAAGTGGATGGGACTCCTAAAACAGAATCTAAAAAGGTTAAGAGCTATGAATATGTAAATGGTTCAGGGCTTTGGTGTTGTATGATGGCTCCGATATGATCAATGGGCATGGTCAACCCTAATTTCTGTAAACAGCAGTTGACAAGATTGTCTGTATAGTTGTGAAAGCTGAGGAAAATACATGGTAAATCCTAATACATATTCAGGGGTTTTGAAAGTATCTCGACTTAATACATAATTAATGAAAATCAGGGCTCAACACTTTTTTTCTACTGGCCCAGTCGGCCAAGTGATTCAAATTTTTACTGGCCCTACCAAAAAAGTAATAAATAAAAATAACATTGTCTAGTTTTTTATTTTTTACCCATGTAATCTTAATGAATAAGGTTATGATACCATAAATATTTAAATATCTATTAACCTAAATCACATGAATTTTAAATATTGTTAAAAACAACTAATCAGTAAGTGATAAAATAAAATCAAGTAATCCAAGTATGTGCCGCAGCACAAATAAATGTAAAAAAGCAAGCATACAAATAATCAGTGTTTTTCAGGTGTTTCAGTAGTTATCAGGTACAGAAATTAAATCATGTAAAATAACACTGTGTAAATTAAATATAGATAAAACCAGTTAATCGGTCAGGAGCAGTGATTGTTTTTTTGTCTTCGTCCTTTGTTGTTTGATGAACATTAAAAACAGAGATCTTTTTTATGCTGCTACCCCATTTAAGAAATGCGCTGATCTAATATACTGTAACACATGAGTTTGTTTCCGAACTGTTTACATTCATTTAAGACATAATGGATTACTTTGACAAGGATATTTGCTACTATGGGCATTTTGACATTATTTTGTATGGATATGTCTGTTTAAGAATAAGAAGACGTGAAAGAGAACTCTACTTAAAATGTTGTGCTTTGTCTGAGATGCATGCATATCACGTATATCTCAAATAACTCAACTTTTATTTATATAGTGTTTTTTTTTACCATTTTCATTGTTACAAAGCAGCTGTACATGAAAACTATAAGCAATACATTAAATTTATAAAAATAGAAAAAGTATTAAGAGCAAAGTGAATAGATACACTTTCATTCACACATGACACACAAAATATGCAGTGCACACACACTCGCATGACACAGAAGAACACGTGCATACACACACACATGCTCACACTTACACAGCGCCCTGCGCATCTTCTTGAGAATATTTAAATAGGCAAGGCTTAATAACAAACAAATTATATTTTTTTGTGACGATGCAGCACTGGCCCAATCGGGCCAGTGACAGTTCTGTCAACTGGCCCGAGGGTGTCCCATGCTGGCCCCCGGGCCATAGGATAGCCCTTATTATTGAGCCCTGAAAATGCTTTTCCACTGAAATGAACATATAAACCGCTGTGATAAAAATCCTAGGTTATTGACCTTTTGGTTAACGAGGATGTTTTTGCTTTTTAATGATAATTTTATACATGTTTTTGTTTGTTTTTATCCCTTAAGACTTTAAACAGCTGAAATCTAGTCTATGCATGTCAGTACCCGTTTCATTTTTGTTGTGTCCTTGCAGAAGTCAAGTTCTTCTACCACCACCAATGAAAAGATAACCCGCCTATATGAGCTGGGACCAGAACCAGAGAGAAAAATGTGGGTGGACCGTTACTTGGCATTTGCTGAGGAGAAAGCTATGGGCATGAGCAATTTACCCGCAGTGGGCCGCAAGCCCCTTGACCTCTTCCGCCTCTACGTGTCTGTTAAAGAGATTGGTGGCCTCACTCAGGTGTGGAGATGTGATTATCTTCGTATGAGTGATATGTTAAGGGTTTTTATAAAGGTTATGAAACCGTATTTAGACAATGTAATTTGACTTTAAAGATATGCATTACCTTCCATAATAACCTTATTATTAAAGAATGGATATATACTGTATATATATATATATATGTATATATATATATACACACACATTCTTTAATAATAAGGTTATTATGGAATAACGATTACACTTTTTAATCTAATTAATTGCACATCATATTTGGCCCCCAAAATATAATTTATAGGCAATATTACAAGCGATGTTACAAAATGTATTTTATTTACATGTTCAAGCTAAAACAGTCAAAATTATTTTTTCAGAAGCTGAATTAGTATTTGTATATAATTATTGACCAAAACAGTTTGGTTTACAACATTCTTGAAATATTCAGAAATATCTTCTTTTCCCCAAAGAAATAGTCATTCAGGTTTGAAACAACACGAGAGTAAGTAAATGTAAATAAACTGAAATGCTAATGTTAATAATGCTAGGAATCAAAAAATGCCAATAGGTGGCAGTACATATGATGAATTTATTTGTTTCAAGAAATTACTCTCTTTGTAAATGAGTCTCTTATTAATTGATTCACTCAAAAAACATTTGTTTAGAAACGAAATAATGCCGTGTGTTGCTCAGAGATGCGCAACAGTTCCCCAGAGACTTTAGAGGTTATATTTTTGTTGGAAAATTAAGAAAACAGACAATATAGCATCTTAAATACAATAAATATTTTTTCGCTGTTGAAGATTATTATATTTGTGGTCTATGAATATTTTAAATAGGGTGGGATTCATTTCCATGTTATCTTGAACGTTGGTTTGTCTTTACATTTTCCCCAAACGTGAAAATGCCTTCATTGTTGTAATTTACGTTTTCTGTCTGCCGTTATCAGGTGAACAAGAACAAAAAGTGGAGGGAGTTATCCACTAATTTGAATGTAGGGACATCCAGCAGTGCCGCCAGCTCTTTGAAGAAGCAGTACATCCAGTGTCTCTATGCTTTTGAATGCAAGATTGAACGAGGAGAAGACCCACCGCCTGACTTTTTCAATAGTGACCCTAAAAAGAACCAGGCCAAGGTCCAGCCTCCATCTCCAGGTCAGTGCAGACCCGCACATGGCAACTCCAAACTTGTTGTAGATCATGACGCTTAGAAAAAGAACTCTGTCCTAACCAAATGTGTCAGTCAACAGAGTTTAATCTTAAACAAAGAACATATCTTCACGAGGTCTAGGAAAGACATGGGAAGATGGTAAATACCTCTTCGGCCTCACAATGCACACGACTTGTGCATTTTAGCAGCTCTTTTTACTAATTGTTTTATAATGATAATCTTTGTTTGTCTTGTTTCATGGTCATTTTGCCCAGCTTGTAGTTTATGCCCTAACATTAAACATTCATTTCTTGCATATGGATCTACAGTCTTAAACTAAATAACTGAAGAAAGCTTCATACAAACAAGTGCAAGTCACATTAACGTGTCTACATGCTGGACAAATTAAAGCTACAATAATACTGGTCTGTTAGTCTGATTTCTGGCAAACCAGATTCATCTACTCTGATTTCAGATGCACATTACACAAGCAAATTTTTTGTGCTGCTGCTTTGATGCTTTCAATCTTTATACAGTTATAAAGTCAGGTGGGTCTGTGCAAACTGTGCATCCTCTTTATACAGAGCGAGCTTCACAGTTATTAAGCCAGGCCAGTCTGATCTGTACAGTGTGTGCAAGCTTAAATGCCCCCTAGCCTTGTTCATATGTATTTACAACGCGATTTGCAACCTGCAGCAAGAGTCACGTGACGAAAGTGAAACATTTGCTGGAATCACGATGCAGGCTCAACATCGACATGTCTGTCGTCTCCCCTTTCGGTGACAATTCACCTTCTTGAGATGAAAATAGGTCACCTACGAGATTTGCATAGATCCAATGAGAAATGTTTTATTTCTTGTGTTTTTTCTTCCACACAACTGAGCTAAACACAAATATTGATTGTGTAAGGGTAAATAAAGGATCGATTTCTTTAGTCTGAGTTTTCTTTACTTTTTATTTTAGAAAGTTTACCAAGTCTTCATATTTTATGTATTTGGGTCTAAGATGTGGAAACAGCGAAGAAAGCGAAAGCAAACTTGGCAGTTTAGCTAAGCATTGTATGTCCCTAAAAATGAGGTCTTAGGGTCATGTTCTTTACAGTGCGTGCATAATTATTAGGTACATTGATTATATGTTCATATTTTTTTCCATTTGTTTATATTTATTGTGTGTGTAAGATATGGTAACGTGGTGACATTTTTGCATATCGTGTGAGAAATGAATACCTCTCACCTGGCAGTGACCCCAGTGTGTGTAGGAGTTAATGAATGGAGGCACGAGTCATCCGACAGACGCGCTGGTTGTACCCTTTAGCTGGCCACAGGATGGGATGCAACATGTGGTGTGCATTAATGCTATCATACACAATTTTTTGTGGCTCTGTATCTATCCCTGACAGTTGTGCAGATGTTCATTGCCTTATCCAACCTCAACTCATGCATGGTTAAGCATATGGTTTTAAGATAATCACACTAACTAGGAATAGGTTCTCAACTCAACTTTATTTATATAGCGCTTTTTACAATTTTCATTGTTACAACTAGCTGTACATAAGACATATTAACTATAAGCAAAACAATTAAAGTTGTACCTGAAAAAACAAGAAAGAGGAGAAAACACAGAAGACAGACATACCCACATACAAAACCCTCCACACACACAATATGCACACGTACTAACACACAGTGAGAGCACACATTTAAGATAAAGGAGAGAGAAGCACAGGTCAAATATAACAGACTATAAATTCCTATATGCAATATTAATTAAGTAAAATTATAAAATTCTAAAGCAGACCCCCGGCCAGGCAAATAGTGCAAAAAACAGTATGCAAACGGTGGCGAGGAACCCCAAACTCTAATCGAGAAAAAAAACCTCAGGAGAACCCAGGCCCAACCAGGGGATTCCAGTTCCCCTCTGGCTGCTGCCTCTGCACTTACTGCTGCCTCTGCACAAGCTCCAGAGAGCTTGCACAACAAGGCTAAATAAAATAAATAAACTTACTAATAAGGTAAATTATAGTTTAAGATTATCATTAATAATCTAATAGCATTTGAAATTTTGTGGTGAAGATGTGTCAGGTGACCACGTCCTTCTTTATCCAGCTCTATAATCTCAGCCCTTGTCAGGTCGCCGCTTCCCATTCTCCGCTCTACCATCAGGTCAGGCCATGAAGACGTGTCAGGTGACCGCGTCCTTCTTTATCCAGCTCTATCATCTCAGCTCTTGTCAGGTCCCCACTTCCCATTCTCCGCTCTACCATCAGGTCAGGCCATGAACTGCATCCTGCTCGCTGTGGTAACCTTGGAACAATGAGACAAGACTGGCTGAGAGTAGAGTACTGTTCTGTACTCTTTGATGCAACAAGTACATCAGTTGTGTTTTTGGTTCCGGTTGATCTAACTAATGCAGCCTAAACCCTCTGAAGATTTATATTATGGAAGAGTAGTGTATGCAAGATTAAAAAGATGCGTCTTTAGTCTAGATTTAAACTGACAGAGTGTGTCTGCCTCCCGGACAGTGCAGGGAAGACTATTCCAAAGTTTAGGCGCTAGATAGGAAAAGGATCTACCACCTGCACTTGATTTTGAAATTCTAGGTATTACCAACTGACAGGACGCCTGAGAGCGTAATGCACGTGAAGGACTGTAATACAAAAGGAGTTCATTCAAGTACTGAGGAGCTAAACCATGTAAGGCTTTATAGGTAATAAGCAAGATTTTAAAGTTAACGCGATGCTTTATAGGTAACCAGTGCAAGGTTGACAGAACCGGGCTAATATGTTCATACTTTTTTGTACGTGTAAGAACTGGAGCTGCCGCGTTTTGGACCAGTTGGAGTTTTTGTAATAAGCCTGCAGGGCAACCACCTAACAGTGCATTACAGTAGTCTAGTCTTGATGTCATGAATGCATGAATTAACTTCTCTGCATCTGACATTGACAGCATATGACGTAGTTTAGATATATTCTTAAAATGGAAAAACACAATTTTACAGGTGTTGGCGACGTGGCTCTCAAATGACAGACTACTATCGAATAGAATGCCAAGATTCTTTGCTGACGACGAGGGTTTTATGAAACATCCGTCAATAGTTAAACAGTATTCTTGGTTGTTACTTATAGCAGTTTTCGGTCCAATAAGTAACACTTCTGTTTTGTCCGAGTTCAGTAATAAAAAGTTGTTACTCATCCAGTTTTTCTCATTCCAGGTTCTCAAGGACTTGTAAATGACAATGATGATCCGTCCTTCGGGTGAGACGTTAAACCGAGGTCCTGACTCCCTGTGGTCATTAAAGATCCCATGGCACTTCTCGTAAAGACTAGGGGTGTAACCCCGGTGTCCTGGCCAGATCCCCGGCCCTTGTCAATCGTGGCCTCCTAATGATCCCCACCCTCTGAATTGGCTCTATCTCTCTCTCCTCTCCACCTATAGCTGGTGTGTGGTGAGCGCACTGGCGCCGTTGTACTGTGGCTGCCGTCGCATCATCCAGGTGGATGCTGCACACTGGTGGTGGTTGAGGAGAGACCCCCCTCATATGATTGTAAAGTGCTTTGGGTGTACAGCAATACACAGAAAAGCGCTATATAAATGCCTCATTCGTTCATTCATTCATTCATTCATAAGTCATGATTACTCATTATTTAAGTGGCTTGATTTTGTTCCCATTTCAAATTATATTAATCTGGTTTTATACTGTGCTATTTTACATTGCGGCTGGTAATAACTGTGTTGCTTTATTTCTCTGGAAACACATGGTTATGTACATTGTCGTATGCATTGTTACTTTACTGCTTCAGTGGTTAGAATCGAGGCGAGATGTTGTGATTTACATTTATGCATTTGGCAGATGCTTTTATCCAAACCGATTTACAGTGCATTCAGGCTATACATTTTATCAGTATCTGTTCCCTGTGAATTGAACACACAACCTTTTGCACTTATAACGCAATGCTCTTTACCACTGAGCCACAGGAACATCTTGTTTCAAGCTTCTAAAGGGTATTCTCTGACCTCTTAGATGGCGGAGCACCTCTTGCTACATCACTTGTGGGGTAACTTGTGAAACTCCTCAAATGAGATTATACGACAACGATGGAGTAGAAAACGTAAAAGATTTTCCTTTGCGTTTTATAAGTTTAACGTACACATGATACAATTGTTAAAACGATTTGCGTTTACATGATCAGCAAAAATGAGTAAACGCTGTATTGCACATGCCAGGCCCTTTGTAAAGAAACGCTATGTGCCTGCACACATACGCATACCCAGTTTTAAGCCCAAAGCGCTTTTAACACCCTTTGTCTGCCTGTATGTGTGTTTAAGTTTGCTGTATATAAATAATATGTTAATGTAATCTATCTCCGTAGGTCATAGTTTTGCAGTAAATCTACTTTTGCTGGAGAAACGTTAATAAGTATGTTGCGCAGCACAAAGACACAGCACTGGAGGCCGCCATTATTGTTTTGGCAATAATGTTTGTTTCGCGCATGCCTGTAGACTGAACATGTAAAACACATGCGTATGATGTCATTGCTATCAGAAAACAGCATCTTCAGTATGAGACCCGTTTTCACAAGTTTGCGTTTTCATTCCCCCAAACGACGTTGTCGTGTAAACGAATAGCCAAAACTCATTAAAAGTTAAAAAACTTCTCTCATGTCTTGTGTAAACTGTTTCTAAGTACAGTGGATTTCAGGCAGAGCATGGTCGCATCAACCAAATGTTTCCTCTGTCACTGTCAGTGTGGACATGTAGCATGCCAAAATGTAGTTATGTAAATACAATGAAAGCAATAAATACAGTGAGGAAATAGATGAGTAGTTGACAGATATACTGTACATTTTGGCATTCCACTTTTTAAAAACGCTCTCTAAAGTGGTGCCTTTTGAAACGCGGTTTTCACATTGTATTGTGGACTATGAAAATGGAGGCTTTTGAAAGCAATCTCACTTTTTTTGTCATGTGATGCAGTTGTTTTGGTTGCTTTCTAGTTTGTGCAACTTTATAGTCTTGTGTTACCTGCAGCAACATGCACAATGGCAAAGATATTAATATTAACAAGATGCGACACTGCCATTGAATTGAATGGGGAGGAATGCAACGTCCAATATGGCCGGCCTAGCGAAGCTTTGCACATGCGTAGTATCTAAATCAAAATTAAAAATAATGTTTTTAAGTGCAATTTGATCATAGGAAACAAACGTTATGATACAGTTTACGGCGTTTTTGAATATTGTTTTTAGAGGTGCAGTGAACTGGCCGTTTTTATTGTTTTATACTATTGTCTGATGGCTACTTATGACGTTCGCTTGGTTTTTACATTCGAAAACATCAAAATCAATAAGTAATAGGCTATTTTCTACCCTGGTTTTGTGGCCGGCTGGAGAAACGCTCAGTTTTTAAGGGCGGGCCGGGCATAGAAGACTTGGAAGTAAACGCCCACTGCTATGATTGGATAGCAGCTTGCGTAGTTGACTTAGTTGGAGCCTTGTGTGAATTTGGTTAGACACGTAACGTTACGTAACTTGATTTTACTCAAATTTACAGACTTATTTCCCGGATGTGATGGAAAGGTTTTGCGTATAGTTTGTATAGCCTATAATTGTATCACGACATTTCAAGCGATCACTAACAAAGCAATAGTGACGCATAGCACAAATATGTTTTAGTCGCATAAGATTGCTGCGCCACTCTTATCGGATCCAATATTGACGGCACAGCACTGACTTGTTCAAGGAATCCTCGTTGAAATGAAGTGAACAAATGCTCAATGTTTTCCCCACGTGAGCTGGAACGTCTTTAAAAATGAAAATTCCTACTGTCGGAATCCGAAGGAAGGTTATGCAGCGACTGTTCTTCCACAACCAGGCACTGCACAATATTTTGCGATCTTAAACGGCATGGTGCTTACACTCGCTCTATCTGGTTCTGTGCAGCTTGTGTTCAGTGCTGTCATGCGCGAACCAGTGGGCAGGGCTCGAGAAGTAGGCGTTGATATTCTTCTGTGGAGGCGGTGTTCAACCTATAGATGGGACCTGCCGTTCGCTGAGCCTCGTGTCAATAACAGTTGTTATTTCAGTAACAAGGGCGTTTTCAGGTCTGACACTTACAGGATGTTCGCTTGAATATGATTCCCTCTTGTATGACAAAAGCTCGGGATAAAATTGTGGTCCTAGTTCACTGCTCCTTTAAATATGTCGTTTAATTTGGGTTTTAGCCGGCGATTGTAGTAATATCAGTATTCCCATTCACGTCTTGTTTGAATTACGTATTAACTGCCCGGAGGCGTGTTGCAAAGATGGCCGCCGAGTGGCACGACTTCCCTAAACGGACTTTGACGGTGGTCACAGAATCTGACAGAATGTCATCCTTTGCAAAGAATGGGTGAAAATCCCCCAAAACAGGAAATGAAAGAATCTGTGAGATACTAGGGTTTTTTTAAGGTGCCGAAAGCGCACAAGGCACTTTTTTGTTCTGAATCTGTAAAATATTGATAAAGAATGAGTCTTTAAATATTAAAGAAATATCATCTTTAACATGTCATAAGCAGGTCATTTTTAAAAAATTGACCAGGGCTGCCCAGGCTTTTGCATGCCACTGTATATTTATGGATGTCCTGGTTTTAGCACAAAAAAGCTTTTTTAAAGAAACTTCTACTGAACACTGTGTATGACACCATCTGAAATTACAGTCGACTTTGCTAACAGACACACTGGTTGGATTTTCTTTTAGCTGGATCAGGATCTTTACAGGGTCCTCAGACACCTCAGTCGACCAGCAGCTCCTTGGCTGAGGGTGGAGACCTGAAGCCCCCTACACCTGTATCAACGCCTCACAGCCAGATTCCCCCCATGCCTGGTTCTAGGTACGTGTCATATTCTTAAACATACTTGTGTCTTGCATGAGCACTACATCTTTATTGTATTGTTTTTATGAAATTCGCTAGTTGCACAAGATTGTGCCGGTGAGCTTTTGGGACGGCAGAGTAATTTCCGGTCATATAACACTGAATGGGAAAAGGAGGATTTTTGGCTGGCAAATATGGGTGTTTTTTAGATTAAGTAGAAAGTAATATATCGGCGATATAACAGATCCTCTTTACATTGCTAAGCTAAAACAACTCGATAGTGTTATACGACTGAACCTGACGTCGCAAAAGCTCACCGGCACCATCTTGTGCAACTAGCTCATTTAATATTACATTAGAAGAGCTGACCATTAATATCTGTGTTGCACAGAAGCAGTGTCAATTTGCAGGATCCATTTGCTGACAGTGGGGACCCAGCCTTTTCCAGACGAAACTCTGTGACCCCTAATTCAGGTTATCAGCCTGGTATGGGGGGGCCAGATGTGTTGGGCCGCATGGGACCTTATGAGCCCAATAAGGACCCTTTCAGTGGTATGAGAAAAGGTAACCGTTCTAGTTACGTATTTACATTGTGGCATTTTAAGGATTTCTTGCGTTTGATTGGATTTGATGAGCCCCAGCTGGGATGGGGGCCATTCTGTGTGGAGTTTGCATGTTCCCCTCTGTCAGTGTGGGTTTATTCCGGGTACTCCGGTTTCCTCCCACAGCCCAAAGACATGCAGGATAAGTTGATTGAGGATTCCAAATTGTCCCTCCCCAACTTGTGTATGAATCGACTTGGGTATTGAACAGACTTGTTTTTAGATGGACTAGTTCCAACCATGAATTTAACCTTAGATGCTGGAATGGCGTTAAGTATGAAACAATAAATAAATAAATTGATTTGACTCAGTCGATTGACATAAGTACTTCTTAATGTTGTAATTGTACAATTTATATTACCGTTTACTTTTTGTGAAGTTTTGATTCTTCACAAATATGTACAATTTGAATCATAATCAAGCATCACCCCAAAAGAAAGGCTACAGTGTTATTTACCTATAAAACAGGAAGATTTAATTAAACTTATTGCAACATCTAAACCTACAACTTGCTTATTAGACCCCATACCAACTAAATTATTAAGAGTTATTACCCGTTGCAATTGAGCCCATTTATAACATTATCAACTCGTCAATTAATCTAGGCCATGTCCCAGGAGCCTTTAAACTGGCCGTCATTAAGCCTCTTATCAAGAAACCAAACTTAGACCCCAATGAACTAGGAAACTATAGACCGATTTCAAATCTCCCTTACCTGTCTAAAATACTAGAAAAAGTAGTGTCCCCTCAGTTGTGCTCTTTCTTACAAAATAATGACATACACGAAAAATTACAGTCAGGCTATAAACAGCATCATAATACTGAAACTGCGCTCGTTAAAATTACAAACGACCTGCTTATAACATCAGATAAAGGTAACATCTCACTCCTAGTCCTGCTAGACCTTAGTGCTGCATTCGATACTGTAGACCATAAAATACTTCTAGATCGCTTACACAATTATAACGGTATTCAGGGACAGGCATTGCAATGGTTCAGATCTTACTTATCAGACAGACATCAATTTGTCCATTTAAATGGGGAATCATCAAATCCAAAGCAAGTAAATTATGGATTACCTCAGGGATCAGTTTTAGGACCCTTGCTATTCTCCATATACATGCTGCCCCTTGGAAACATTATTAGAAAACATGGAATTAGCTTCCACTGTTATGCAGATGATACTCAGCTATATATCTCATCAAGACCAGATGATTCCTTCCAGCTATCCAAATTGGCAGAGTGCATCGAAGATTTAAAACATTGGATGACTTGTAATTTCCTTCTTTTAAATTCTAATAAAACAGAAATATTACTTATCGGACCAAAGACACGTGAGCAGAATATTTCGGATTATAACCTGCAAGTTGAAGGCTGCACTGTTACTCCAACAAATACAGTTAAAGACCTAGGTGTTATATTAGACAGCAACCTGTCATTTAAAAATCACATCTCAAAAACAGCCTTCTTCCACCTTAGAAATGTTTCCAAATTGCGAAATATTTTATGTGTTGCTTATTCATGCATTTGTGACCTCAAGACTCGACTACTGTAATGCACTACTTAGTGGTTGTCCTGCATCATCAATAACCAAACTACAGTTAGTTCAGAATGCAGCTGCCAGAGTTCTAACCAGGTCTAGAAAATACAATCACATAACCCCAATGTTATCATCCCTTCACTGGCTACCCATTAAGTATCGTATTGAGTTTAAAGTTCTTTTAATCACTTATAAAGCCTTAAACGGTTTAGCCCCTACCTTCATAACAGAGCTTCTACCACACTACAACCCATCACGCTCTCTAAGATCTCAAAACTCCAGACTTTTGATAACACTTAGAATAACTAAATCCACCAAAGGGGGTAGAGCTTTCTCATACGTAGCACCTAAACTCTGGAATAGCCTTCCCGATACTATTCGAGGGTCAGACACACTCTCCCAATTTAAATCTAGATTAAAGACACATCTTTTCAGCCAAGCATTCACTTAATGCAAAATATGCTAAATAAACCACCGGGAGGCTGCATTTATTAGATATTATTTACTATAATAATCTTGCTTGTTCTATAAACACCATGCACTGTGCTGTGTTTTACCTTTTTTGTGTTTTTGTGGTTTTCTTATTTTCTCCTGTAAAGCTGCTTTGGAACAATGCACATTGTGAAAAGCGCTATATAAATAAAATTGAATTGAATTGAATATACTGATTTGCATGACAGTCACTAAAGAAACAGTTGTTTCCAAAACTCTCCTTTTAGAATTCATAGGAATAGTCATTTTCTGCTTATTTTCAGCGAGTGAACAGTTCATGACCCCAGGTCAAGGCCCAAATAGTGGGATGGGTGAGCAGTATAACAGAGGCCCTCCAGGACCTATGGGCAATATGCAGATGGGTCAAAGACAACAGTATCCATATGGTCCAGGATATGAGAGAAGGTGATAACATTTAAGCCAAATTGACATAACTTTTTCTTAAAAACAGGCTGTTAATCATGTTTATTTATTTACAGATCAGATTCAGGTATGTGTCCCGATGGTAACATGGGTCCACAACAGAACATGATGCCTTCTGTTGCAGATGCAGGGATGTACTCCCCCAACCGTCCCCCACAACAGCAAAGGTTAGCATTTAAAGAGCCAGTTACTTGGATTTCCTAAAATCATCTTTATTGCAGTGTGTAATGTAGCTTTCCTTCAATGTTAACAATCTGCAAAGTTGTTAATCATAAAAATCCATGATAAACAAAGATATTGCATCTCAAAACAAAGAGTCGACGCTGAATCGCCAGAACGAGTCATTATTTTTTCGAAGCTCAGACCTGTAATTTTCAGACGTCACGATTTAACACATGCATAATACCCACCTGCCTGCGAAACACGAACACTCTGACCTGCCCACAACACGAGGAGACACTGTGTTCTGTGCTGCAAAATCAAGCATGTATTTGTTTTTACTTCCAAATCCAAAGGATGATGATGTAAAGAACCAGAGGATAAAAATATTTTCCCCACAATTTCACAGTATAATCCAAACCTTTTGTCATTTTACTGACAACTTTTTCTCCAACCTTGGCGAGTTCAGTGTGGGATGTGGGATTTGTTAAATGGTTGTCCATGAAAGATGGGTCACCACAACTTTATTTGGACCAATAAACATCTCTGAATCACAACCTGTTAGTGTGATTAATACGACGTGTAATTTATATCTTCTATTGACTATTGAAAATAATTTTGTGTGTTATGTGGTGTACACTACAGCTATTACTGTCCTACTGAAATAGTTCTGATAATCAGATGTGACTATTGTCTAAAAATGTGTCGTTTAATGTAGAGTGTATGTTCTTTTTATTACTTGTATTCATGATAAAGGATGTGGATAGATATCGTTTATATGCTGTAATGTTTCATAAGTCAGTCACGTTAGCATTAGGGATGCACTGATACCATTTTTAAAAGACAGAGTACAAGTACCGATATTTTTTTTCTGGTACTCGCCGATACCGATACCTATTACCGATGCCTGTATAGTGTACAATAATGTTAATAAACCAGTATCTTACTGGTACATTTTCTTTTTTTCTTTTGTTTTTAGGTCTACTTAAATTTAAGTACTATTTTTTAATCAAGTTCTATTTTTTATGATAAGTAGCACAATTTTACTAGCACATTTACTTCAGTTTACTAAAGTAAACAATATACTCTGTGGTCAAATTATAAAAAATTTAAGGGGGGTGGTGTGGTAAAATGTGAGTGTATTATAACTTGTTCAAGTCAACCGGACTTTTATTTTGACGGCTCACCGCAAATGGTGTTTGTTTATGTGTTCGTGTCCTCGTGCAGTGAAACGCTGGTGCTGAAAGCTCCACAAGCACAATGCGTTCAGTACACGCAACCGCACCTCTCTTTCACACACGGTAACGTAAAACAAGCAGAATACATATTTAAGCAGTATCTGAATATTACGTTAGCTGTTCAGCGCTAATTTCTTGTTAGGAAATGCCTGGATTCCTCGATTCCGTCCGCGTCAAATCATAGGGCTTCATGTATGTCACGTGAGGTATCGGTCTTTGGTATCGGTGTGTCATTACGAGTACGAGTACATGAGCTTGGTATCGGGCCAATACCGATACTGGTATCGGTATCTGTGTATCACTAGTTAGCATTGCGGCTAACGCATTAACGTTGCTTTACTGTGCTGTGTTTACTGTTTAGCTGTGGGTCCTTTCGCTTACATAAGTGTCATTATCTTTATAACACAAATCGATGCCATTTTTGAAACCTTACAGTATCTCTGTGTACTAATAATCTTCTTTGTGTAAGTTACTAATAGGGCTGTCACAATTATTAAATATCGTCTCATCTCGATTGTTTGACCTCATCGTGATGGTTTCAGATCATCGCAATTATTGCACATCTCTATAGAAAACACAAGGGGGAGCATATTGCATATTTTAGTGTGTATATTGTAACTAAAGTATGATAATACTGGTAAAATGTACCAACAATCACTTAAAAAAACTTTAAAGCATAAGAACCATAAGGAAACTGTAGTACAATTTAATATTATTTAAGCTAATCTCAATGTGTAAACCAGCCTACCAAAATTTAATTAACATAGAAGTAACATTTTATTGTAGTCTTGCAAGTGAGAAAAAAAACAGAGACGCTTTTCTATGACTGATAGCATTTTAATGGTGGCTTCAATTAACTCCTGAACGGCGGCTGTATTATTGACATGTATTATAGACCTTAAATATATCATGACCCCATTTTTTAAGAGAAAATAAAACATATATTCATAAACACTTATATTCAGAACAATATGGTTGTTTCAAGACAGAATTAAATGTCAAAGCAATTAAACATCAAAATCGCAGTGATTTATAAGACAATTAATCGTCAGCCAAATTTCATAATCATGACACCGTGTGAATGAACTGTGTAGAGATCTTTGAGAAATGGGGTGTTATTGAATGCATATTTTGAGAAAATGACAGCGTTTTTTGACCTTGGATGCATTTAAACCTGTTGTTGGGGACTCCAATACAAAGTAGCAAACTTAAAAATAGAAGACAATGTGCTCTTTAAATGAAATCCACCATATGAATTTAAAATAATTGCTTAAAATCCAAAAATGGCAGTGGTTAACAATTGCAGTAATCAAAGACCAAAACTGCAAAACATGGAGTATTTATTTCTATTTTTTAATATACATGCATGGTTTTTCGTAGTTATTTGACCTCTGACAAGTCTTTTTGGTTTGTAGGCACGATTCATATGGTAATCAGTACCCTGGCCAAGGGGCTCCACCTAGTGGATCATACCCAAACCAGCAGCCAGGAATATACCCACAGCAGCAACCGGTCAGTGCAAATATATATATATAACGTGATGTGTGTATAAGACAGAGATATATATATATATATATATCTTTAATACTTGACCACTCAGATTCTGTTTTTTGAGCTATTCACTTTCTTGGTTTTAATAAAATGGATGTAGAGATTTCAAAATAACTGTTGTTGTGTTTGCCATTTACAATCATGCATTTGGATATGTGGATGTTCATGTGTCCCATTAACGAAGTCAAAATGTTTCTTAAATACAGAATTACACACAGAAGAGGCCAGTTGATGGTGTTTATGGACCTCCTGCAAAGCGTCATGAAGGAGATATGTACCCCTTTAGTGGTCAACAGCAAGGACCCCAAGCCCCAGGTGGACCCCAGTCCCAACCAGATATGTACAACCAGTATAACACCTTTTCAGGCTCTGACAGACGCCAACCCGGCCCACAGAACCAGTTTCCCTTTGGTTTCGGGCGAGATCGAGGGCCTAACACAGGTGTCCCAAACTCTCAGATGATGGGTAGCTCCATGCCAGCAGTTCCCGATGGACCCCAAGGTCCCATGTGGCCAGGACGTAATGAGATTAACTACCCTAACTATCATAATCGTCAGGGCCCCCCGGGTGCCCACTCCCAGAATGCTAGCTACCATGGCATGAATCGCTCTGACGACATGATGCCTACAGACCAACGCATGAATCATGATGGACCGTGGCCTGGCCATGTCAACCAACGGCAGTCCCCATATGGGCCAGGAGCTACTGGTCCACCAATGTCCAGACCTCTTCAGCCAAACTATCAAACCTCCCAAAACCACATTCCACAGGTGTCTAGTCCTGCACCCATGCCAAGACCAATGGAAAATAGAACGTCACCCAGTAAGTCCCCATACATGCACCCGGGCATGAAAATTCAGAAAGCTGGACCCCCAGTTCCTGCTTCACACATTGCCCAGCCACCAGGGCAGCCCCCTCAAATTCGGAGAGATGTGGCATTCCCACCTGGTTCAGTAGAGTCCTCGCAGCCTATTCTGAAACCACGTCGCCGGCTTAACATGAAAGATATCGGTAAATAGCCTATGATGTGTATTTTTCTACTTGTTTGTCTTGATGAAAAGTTGATGTGATCTAAAAAGTTGGTTTTGTTCTTTTTCAGGTACACCAGAGGCCTGGAGAGTCATGATGTCCCTCAAATCAGGCTTGTTAGCTGAGAGCACTTGGGCCTTGGACACCATTAATATTCTTCTATATGATGACAACAGCATTTCTACCTTCAGTCTGAACCAGGTAACGTCAGTTTTTGTTATTTTTTTTAGACCCAGCTGGGCCAGTTACTTTTCTCACAAGCCTCAAGTTCCATGTTTATTGTTAATCATTTTGTTAGTTTTTCATTCATGTTTTTTGTTCTGTGTACAGCTTCCTGGCTTCCTTGAGCTCATTGTTGAATACTTTCGAAGGTGCCTTATTGAGATCTTTGGCATCTTGAAAGAGTATGAGGTTGGAGACCCTGGTCAACATACCCTGATTGACCCAGATGCCATCGACCTCGAGATGTCTGATGAGGAGGGGCTGGAGGCAGAACAGATGGAGGAGGAGCAGGAGGAGGAGGATGAAGATGTTGAAAACAGTATAAAACAGTTGCCACAGGTTCAGGTCAAGCAGGAGAAAGAGGAGTGTGCACAGGTCCAAAAACCCAGCGACAGGCCTAATCAAGTAGAGAGGAATGGTGAGGATGCATTATGTAAAGATCTTCTTAGATCACCTACCCCAATGCAGGAAATAAGCGCCTCCCAGGACAGGCCAAAACAAACTAGCAAATTTGACAAGCTTCCTATTAAGATTTTGAGGAAGAAAGACCCATTTGTGATCGGCCGCACTAGTCAACTGGGTCGGCGACAAGCTTTTGACAGTGGTCTGATCCATTGGAGTGTGGGTGGTGGCGATACCACAGAGCACATACAAACTCATTTCGAGAGCAAGATGGAACTGCTGAAGCACCGGAAACGGGTGCCTGTGAATAGTGAGTCACACAAGAAGGTACTTCAAGTAGTGGAACCAGTTACAGATGATGCTGAGAAGGCTCCAACAAATGAGGAGCTGCAGCCACCCCAAGTGCAACCTCAGCCATCCACTAATCAATCATCAGAGAGCAAAAGCAGTGCTACGGCTAGTACATCAACAAGCATATCGGCCACCATTGATGAAGTGCTATCAGCTCGGCAAGGCTCCATGAACGAGGAAGCAGTTAGAGGCAATCAGGATACTGACAAGGAGAGAAATAAGTTTCTCTTTGGCATAGACCTCGCACAGCAAAGTTGTAATATTAGGATTGTGGAGGACGAGCCACATAGCAAAGATGAGACTCCACTTTGTATGCTCTCAGATTGGCAGGATGCCCTTGCCCGTCGCTGCATCTGCGTTTCTAACATCGTCCGCAGTCTTTCCTTTATTCCCGGCAATGATCTAGAAATGTCAAAGCATCCTGGACTTTTGCTAATACTGGGCAGACTGGTGCTCTTGCACCATCGGCATCCTGAACGCAAGCAGGCTCCAGTCACCTACGAAAAAGAGGAAGAGGAGGATGAAGGTGTCAGCTGTGAGCGAGACGAGTGGTGGTGGGACTGCCTTGAGGTTCTGCGGGAAAACTGCTTGGTCACGTTAGCAAACATCTCAGGCAAGCTGGACCTTTCCATCTACCCTGAAAGTATTTGCTTGCCCCTGTTGGATGGCCTGCTCCACTGGGCTGTTTGCCCTTCAGCCGAAGCCATTGACCCCTTCCCTACACTAGGGCTCAACGGATCGCTGTCTCCCCAGAAACTAGTCCTTGAAACCCTCAGTAAACTTAGCATCCAGGATAGCAACGTTGACCTCATTCTGGCTACGCCACCTTTCAGTCGTTTGGAGAAACTCTGTGGCTCCCTCGTGCGCATGGTCGGTGATCGCAAAGTGCCCGTTTGCCGGGAGATGGCAGTGGTGCTGCTAGCTAACCTCGCACAAGGTGACAGTGTCGCTGCCCGGGCTATCGCTGTGCAGAAGGGTAGTGTTGGAAACCTTCTTGGCTTCTTGGAGGACAGTCTTGCAGCCACTCAGTTTCAGCAGAGTCAGGTTTCGTTGCTGCACTTGCAAGGTACGCACTTTGAACCCACTAGCATGGACATGATGCGGCGAGCAGCGCGTGCGCTGCATGCCTTTGCCAAAGTGGAGGAGAACCACTCAGAGTTCACGCTGTATGAGTCACGGCTACTGGACATATCTGTATCCCCACTCATGAACTCTTTGGTGTCCCGTGTAATCTGTGACGTACTGTTTTTGATTGGCCAGTCATGACAGCTGTGGGGTTGATCATGTTTTTCCCCACTCCTTTTTTAATGTGTGTGTGTCTGCGTGAATGGAGAAAATTTTACGGCAAAACTTTACTTTTTTTAATTTATGCAAAATCACCTCAAATTCCACTATCTAACCTTGCTTCGCTCCCGAGGAAGGATATACCATCAAGTCGTAATGAATTTATTGTGTATGTAGTAAAACTAATATAGACATGCTGATTGAAAGACAGTGTGCTGCCCTCTAAACCTTTTATAACGAAAAATATTAAAAAAGGAACAAAAACAAAACTTTAACCAAAGTTGCTGTCACGTTTACAGTGAGTTTGGAAAAAATCATGCCCGTGTTCAGGATCAGGATGGACATGGAAACCACCATAATCTGGTTCTTGGAGGCTAAACAGACTCGCCGACTTTAGTGTGTGTGGTATAAATTGCTGTAACTTGGATTATATATACTTAGCCCTAAAGGAACCAGGTCGTTGGCTGTGAACAGACATGTAAATGGGGGACCTGTGCAGTAGATTGTAGGACTTTTTCTGTACTGTACACCTTAAAACTGTAAACATACTGTAACAATACTGTTTCACACTGAGAAAATGCTGGCTTGGCAGCAAGAACTGTAGTTTTTAAAAATTTTAGTTCATGTTGAGAGAGAAAGAAACGGCTTCCCCCCAAAGTAACGTTAACCTACAACACCCCGACCTCTTTTTCCCCTCGATTGTATGACTTGACCTTTAAAGGTCTCTCAGACTGGTCTTGAGCTCTAGATGCAGTCCAGGCTGCAGTGTATATAATGATGTTGTAAATGACACTTGCTTTTTTCTTTCTCTCTCATCTTATGGCGCTCTTCACCATTTTTAATCTTTGACATATTAAAGGTTTCACTCAACAGATCTCTCTCATTGCGCATTGCCATGTGTTTATTTACCACCCTTATCTCCTTGCATCCAAAAGGATGTAGTCTTTTTCCCTTTGCGGTTCTATACACAAAACATGTTCAGTTTATTTTGTTAAGAAATTAGAGAACTATATGAAATGAGACAATTCCATTACGCCAATTTATTTCACCGTTTACCGGATCCAATTAACAAGTTTGGTTTTTCTTTCTTTCTAACAGTTTCCTTAGTCAATTCTAGTACTCTGGATTCATATTTGTATTTCAGATGATGTAGCTAAAAACTTGTTGTAAATTCCCTTTTCCCCTTTTTTTGGCTTAATAAATATCATTTATTCCGAATGAAATCTTTATACTATATGTTCCACATGCTAAGAATAAATGGACTTTAAATCTTGGTAAATCTTTTGTAATGGATTTCTTTAACGATGTTTTACGAATTTTCCAAAGAATTGTAATTCTTCAAGTAATATGGACTACATTTATAATTAAATAATTTCCACTCTTCTCAGTTAAAAGTAAACTCAATCAATCAAAAAAGCATGAGCACATGAATCTGTAAACCCATTCAGGGCTGTACCGTATATACATATATGTCGCACATGCTACGAAAAATCTGTCAGTGCTAAGAATAAATTTACCAGTGTAGCACGCGTGCGATACAGTTTTGAACGTGTTTTAGACAGAGTTTGTGTGAGGTGTATTTGTCACGGTGCTTGTTTGTGTGTGATGTAAATCAATGGTGCCCCGCTATTTTATTTGTTTTTGCGTTTAAAACTGGTTTTCCTGCTGCACTGTGTCCATATTTAGAGCCCTGTGATATACGCGATGTGAAAATGGGGAAAAAAATAGCGGAGGCGCTATCCGGCTTTTTAAATGTCACCTGCTTGTTTTGCGTGAATGTGAATGAGCTGCACAGTTTAACGCATTACTACACGCGTGTGTGAGGCTCGTGCATTTGTCTGCGTCTCTGTATGAGGACATGAACACATGAACTCCATCTGCAGAGCTGATCTGAGAGTTTATTTCATAAGTATTTCACTGTTAGAGAAAAGATATGGTCAACCACAGCACACACTCTTTGGGACAACCCTTCAAAATAACTTGAACATCCAGATTAAAAACACTGTATTGTATTATAATATTTACTACAATAAATTGTATTATATATAATAAGAATATATATTATTCTTATATAGGCTAATATTTAATAGGCTATATATAAAAAACAAGGAATTTTACTGCAGTTTACCATTGTAAATAATATAATAGTATACAACAGTATGTGGAAAAATATAAGTATCTCACAGAAGTGAGTATACCCCTCACATTTTTGTAAATATTTTATTATGTATTTTCATGTGACAACACTGAAGAAATGAAACTTTGCTACAATGTAAAGTAGTCAGTGCACAGCTTGTATAACAGTGTAAATTTGCATTCCCCTCAAAATAACTACACACAGCCATTAATGTCTAAACCGCTGACAACAAAAGTGAGTACACCCCTAAGTGAAAATGTCCAAATTGGGCCCAATTAGCCATTTTCCCTCCCCTGTGTCATGTGATTCGTTAGTGTTACAAGGTCTCAGGTGCGGATGGGGAGCAGGTGTGTTAAATTTGATGTTATTGCTCTCACACTCTCATACTGGTCACTGGAAGTTCAACATGGCACAAAAGAACTCTTTGAGGACCTGAAAAAAAGAATTGTTGCTCCTATATAAAGATGCCCTAGGCTATAAGAAGATTGCCAAGACCCTGAAACTGAGCTACAGCACGGTGGCCAAGAACATACAGCGGTTTAACAGGACAGGTTCCACTCAGAACAGGCCTCGCCATGGTCGACCAAAGAAGTTGAGTGCACGTACTCAGCGTCATATCCAGAGGTTGTTTTTGGGAAATAGATGTATGAGTGTTGCCAACATTGCTGCAGAGGTTGAAGGGGTGAAGGGTCAGCCTGTCAGTGCTCAGACCATACGCCACACGCACACTGCATCAAATTGGTCTGCATGGCTGTCGTCCCAGAAGGAAGCTTCTTCTAAAGATGATGCACAAGAAAGCCCGCAAACAGTTTGCTGAAGACAAGCAGACTAAGGACATGGATTACTGGAACCATTTTGGACCAATTTGGACATAGTCACTTAGGGGTGTACTCACTTTTGTTGCCAGCGGATTAGACATTAATGGCTGTGTGTTGAGTTATTTTGAGGGGACAGCAAATTTACACTGTTATACAAGCTGTACACTCACTACTTTACATTGTAGTGTCATTTTTTCAGTGTTGTCACATGAAAAGATATAATAAAATATTTACAAAAATGTGAGGGGTGTACTCACTGCTGTGAGATACTGTATAATTATTGTATAGTAAAAGAATGGAAAACACAGATCTCAGAAAAATTTAAACAGAAAAACTTACGAAAAATTAAATTATATGGCCCTAATTTAGCCAATTGTAACATGAATTTTCTTTCGCCCGTTACCTGCCTATTTATTTGATAAACTACACATACATATTTTGTGTATATTTTTTCTAATATAACAGACGTTTTATACTTGTGCTACAACTCTCTGGCCTGAGCTACAAAACCGCTACGTGCAAAAAAAGTTAACGTACTTCCCTGCCATTCATTGTCATGGATCATACAAGAATTGTTTTTAATGAAACATTTTTTTACAAAGAGTGAGTGACCTGTGCGTAATGCAGATTTCTGTGGAACAAAAAAGTGATTTGGACAACTTCACTGCTTAATTTTTGTCATTTTAAATAGTGGTGTAAACGTGTATAAAATCTGTATTGTTTCAACCTTGTAAAACAATCCTTTTTTAAAGACTTGTCCACTTTTTCAATATAAGAGTTGAGGACTGAGTTGAGGTTGAAGAGTTGAGGACTGGCTGTTAGATTCCAAAATGATAGTCATTTCTTCAATGGTGCTTTTACTAAGGATTTCCCCTGTAACCACCAAGTGATAGCATCGTGTGAGGGACAGACCAAAATGTAAATTTGTAAAACAGTGTTGGTTTGAGTCAGGTGACAGTGGTTAACGGTTCACTAATGTGAAAAACTGTCCGTGAATAACAACTTGGGTTTCAGTCACTTGACTTGAAAAGTTCACAAATACCATACTATTCTGCAAAACACACTCTACATGCTGTATGCTGCCTTTTAATAATGATTGTTCTAGTGATAAATTTGAGATGTGTGACCTCAATACACTGTTTTTTTAATCGAGTTTAGTGATATCTTTTAAATTGGTTAAGAGGTGACATAAGGAATACCATTTCCGGGTCCAAGCATCTATTCATTTCAAGCGGGCTACAGCTTAAACAGCTGTTAATGAGCACTGTTTACTCGCAACACATACGTATGTAAGAGGATCATTTATTAACTCACAGTATACTCTACAGTCTCCAGACTTACGGAATCTCCAACATCAATATTTGAAGAAATTATGAAAAATGAATCACTGACTGGCCATGTTGGATTTCGTTACGAAGATAAAGGTTAGGATTGTGGTTTTCCGATAGTTTTACAGCTTGCCACGAGTGTATATTAGCATTTTTTGTTGTTTGCCTATAGCATTTTATTGAGCTTTTGGACTCGGAAACAGTATATGACCTTCCATATATGGTGGTGCGTGACGTCAGACTAAACAACCGAATAGTTCCAAACTGTCAGTCTGTTTGAATGGGTTTATGCAGGACAGACAGTGGAAGCAGCTGTACTTTCTGCAGTTTTCACTAAATACCAACACATTATATGCACTGATTATACTATGTTGATTACATTTAGGCTATAGTAACATTTTTGTCTCATGAATGTTAGAAAGACAGTATTAATCAGTGTGTTTAATTTGACTTGGAAGAATGTATAATGTAGAATACTTTTAACAGTATGCATGCATTCATACGTTTCTCATGCTTCTATGATCATCAGTACATCCAATCTTAAATTATTTTAAGACATTCACATTAAAATGCACTTATCACAAAATAACCAATGATTGCAAGGAAATTCACAACAAACATTGAAAAATGAACAAGGCAACCAACTGCAGTCAGCAAGACATTTTATCATATAGACGGTTTCATCAGACGCACATGCCTGGCCCAAAGTTAACTTCCAGTCTGTGTTTGTTTATCGATCTGGCTAGTGGCTAATATTATATAATAATAATAATAACTGTATTAAATAAACCCATTTGTTGAATTTGATTGTATATAATTTTTTTAACAATTTGTTGAATGGGTCATGAAACTTTGTCGTATTTAAGTTTAGACAAGTAGCAGTTCTTCTACTGCCATCAACTTGCTAGTTAATGTAATTTACTTATTTCCTTTGCTTATTATTATAAATAATCTGCAGGGACTTTATTCTTTGCGGATGTATACTGGAAGTTAAGTTTGGGCCACAAAAGCGTGCATGTGCAGTAACGTCTGTTTATGTTGTTGCTTTGAAACCATCTATAATTTATGCAGGGAGAGGACAGATTATGTAAAAACATTCAACCACACACACAAAAGGCACTTTTTTTTGAAGAATATAATTTTTATTTGGAATTCTTCAAACATCAAAAAACAGACAACAAAAGAAAGACCCTTCATATGACAAAATTCTGTGCTGTATGTGACATAGGATGACGATACATCAATCCAACCTCACCTACAAGCAGTAATCACAGTAACTAGAGAAAATGCATAAGTGAATGATACAACTTTGAATTAAAACAAATAATACATTGATCATTAGACTTTATGGCTTGACAGAAAAGTAAAAACTGGTTCCCACGTTTTGTCAAATTTTGCAATGAGTTCCCAGAAATAGTGTATCTAATTCTTTCAAGATGCAACATGGAGGTGAGTCCATTTAGCCAGTCAGAGAAGAGGGGCCTGGAGTTTTTCTTCCACCAAAGGAGAATAACTTTCTTGGCTACACTCATACCATATTGTACGGAAAACCGAACCTCTGGACTGAGGGACTCTAGTGAGTCTGACCATCAAAGAATTGCTATCATTGGGTGCGGAAATAAAACACAGTCATAGATGTTGGCAAAAAAAAAGGAATATTTCAAACCAAAAACTGCATTTGTGCGCAGAACCAAAAAAGATGCTTTACATTTATCACATATAGGGGAGACAGAAGGATAGAATTTGCTAAGCTTTGTTTTAGAATAATGAAGTCTATGTACAGTAATACCTTGTACTGAATAAGTTTGTGTCTTGAATTTATGGAACAGGAATAAACCGATAAAAGGCATTTGTCCCAATCAATATCAGAAACCTGAATCCCTAAATCTTCTTCCTAGGCAGTTTTCAAGTCTGAATTATCTTTAAAGGCATTTACAAATAAGGATATTAGTCCCCTAGCATTAGGAGAATTAAAAAAATATTCAAATATTCTACATTCTGAAGGCAGCTTCAAAGTGTGTAAAATTTCTACGAGCATACTGTAGTTCCTGACTTGGAAAATATCTGAAGACATGAGAAGAGGGAAGATCATATCTCTCGCTGAGTTGAGAGAAGGAAGCAAAAGCATTAATATATACTGTAAATCTTTCAAATTGCGAATTCCTTTACCTTGCCATTCCCTGAAAACTTTATCTTTAAGTGAAGGTTTATGACATGGTTATAACAGATTGGAGTAAATAGTGAAGTACTTTGTGACTTGGTTATCTTTCTTATCTGATATCATACTTTGATAGAATTATATAGAATTAAATTATTTTTGGTAACCTCTTTGCTAGGCAAAGCTGCAGAAAAAAGCAGAGTGGAAAGAGAAGAGTGGATAGCATTTTGTTCTATCGCTAGCCAGGAAGGTATTGTCTTGAACGGTGCCTGGAAAAGAGTCCCGCCAATACATTAATGTTCTACAAATCGCTGCCCAGTAGTAATGACGAAAGTTTGGCAAACCCAAACCCCCCATATGCTTGAGCATATACACATGGATTTTAGATATTCAAGCAATTTTAAAACCCCAGATGAAAGGCATAATAATGGACTCATTAGTTGTGAAGAATGATTTGGGTAAAAAAAGGGCAGATTTAAAGAAAGATATAAAAATCTTGGAAGGGTCACCCTTTTAATTGCATTGGGCCGATCATTGATATGGGGAGTGATCTCCATCTTTCTACGTCCTGCTTTAGGTTGTCTAGAAAAGCAAAATAGTTTTATTTAACTCAATCTTTTGGATTCTTTGGGACCACACCTAGGTATTTTATCTTGTCAAAGGCCATTTTAAATGGCAAATTCTGCAAGAAAGCGAAGTCAACATTGTCGCTGACATGCTTAAATTCACTTTTTTTGCCAATTAACAGAATAATCAGAAAAGCTACTAAATGAATTTAGTAATTCCAACAACAGAGCACTCAGGATCTGAAAGGTACAAAAGAACATCATCAGCATAAAGAGATATAATATGATCTACCTGACCTTAAGGGGAATATCTGGATGATGCATAATGGCTGTTGCCAAGGGTTCTATGGCAATGGGCAAACAACAGGGGTGAAAGTGGGCACCCCTGTTGTGTGCCCCTATGCAAATCAAATTGAGATGATCTATCAAGATTAGTTAGCACTGATGTACAGGGACGGTGATATAACATGCTGACCCCAAGAAGTGAACCTATCACCTAAATAAAATACTTTAATAGTAGTTAGGATATAATTCCATTTGACATTTGTGCGTCTAATTAAATAATTGCCAATTTAGTGTGATTCCAGTTTAGAATAATTTATGTTTAGAAAGCGCCTGATATTAAAAAAATAAAATCTTTTAGGCACAAAGCCAACTTGGTTAGGATGGATAATGGTAGAAATACATTTGTTTAATCTAGTTCCCAAAATTTTGGTAAACATGTAAATCTGAATTAAGAAGAGCAATAGGCCGAAAAGAAGACATGTTGTCTCATCCTTGCCTTTTTTAAGAAGTAAAGAAATGTTGGCCAAGTAGAGAGAAGGCGGCAATTTCTGCCCACTAAAGGAATCATTAATATAACATCTGTAACATAAGAGGTGCAATAGTATCTGCAAATTTGTTATAAAATTCAATACTCAACTCAACTTTATTTATATAGCGCTTTTTACAATTTTCATTGTTACAAAGCAGCTGTACATAAGCCATATTGAATATAAGCCAAACAATTAAAGTTGTACCTGCAGAAACAAGAAAAGGTTGAAAACACAGAAGACAGACATACCCACATACAAAACACTCCACACACACAATATGCACACGTACTAACACACGTAGACATAGACACACACACACACACACACACACGTACACAGACAAGTACGCACACACACACACACGCTCAGTGAGAGCACACATTTAAGATAAAGGAGAGAGAAGCACAGGTCAAATATAACAGACTATAAATTCCTATATGCAATATTAATTAAGTAAAACTTTAAAATTCTAAAGCAGCCCCCCCGGTCAGGCAGATAGTGCAAAAACAGTATGCAAACGGTGGCGAGGAACCCAAAACTCTAATCGAGAAAAAAAACCTCAGGAGAACCCAGGCCCAACCAGGGGATTCCAGTTCCCCTCTGGCAAAAGCTGCTGCCTCTGCACAAGCTCCAGAGAACTTGCACAACAAGGCTAAATAAAATAAATAAACTTAATAATAAAATAAATTATAGTTTAAGATTATCATTAATAATCTAATAGCATTTGAAGTTTTGTGGTGAAGACATGTCAAGAGACCGCGTCCTTCTTTATCCAGCTCTATCATCTCAGCTCTTGTCAGGTCCCCACTTCCCATTCTCCGCTCTACCATCAGGTCAGGCCATGAACTGCATCCTGCTCGCTGTGGTAACCTTGGAACAATGAGACAAGACTGGCTGAGAGTAGAGTACTGTTCTGTACTCTTTGATGCAACAAGTACATCAGTTGTGTTTTTGGTTCCGGTTGATCTAACTAATGCAGCCTAAACCCTCTGAAGATTTATATTATGGAAGAGTAGTGTATGCAAGATTAAAAAGATGCGTCTTTAGTCTAGATTTAAACTGACAGAGTGTGTCTGCCTCCCGGACAGTGCAGGGAAGACTATTCCAAAGTTTAGGCGCTAGATAGGAAAAGGATCTACCACCTGCACTTGATTTTGAAATTCTAGGTATTACCAACTGACAGGACGCCTGAGAGCGTAATGCACGTGAAGGACTGTAATACAAAAGGAGTTCATTCAAGTACTGAGGAGCTAAACCATGTAAGGCTTTATAGGTAATAAGCAAGATTTTAAAGTTAACGCGATGCTTTATAGGTAACCAGTGCAAGGTTGACAGAACCGGGCTAATATGTTCATACTTTTTTGTACGTGTAAGAACTCGAGCTGCCGCGTTTTGGACCAATTGGAGTTTTTGTAATAAGCCTGCAGGGCAACCACCTAACAGTGCATTACAGTAATCTAGTCTTGATGTCATGAATGCATGAATTAACTTCTCTGCATCTGAGATTGACAGCATATGACGTAGTTTAGATATATTCTTAAAATGGAAAAACGCAATTTTACAGGTGTTGGCGACGTGGCTCTCAAATGACAGATTACTATCGAATAGAACGCCAAGATTCTTTGCTGACGACGAGGGTTTTATGGAACATCCGTCAATAGTTAAACAGTATTCTTGGTTGTTACTTATAGCAGTTTTCGGTCCAATAAGTAACACTTCCGTTTTGTCCGAGTTCAGTAATAAAAAGTTGTTACTCATCCAGTTTTTTATATCGACTATGCATTCCATTATTCGATGGAACTGCTGTGTTTCATGAGGCTTCGAGGAAATATAAAGTTGAGTATCATCAGCATAACAGTGAAAGCTAACTCCGTGTCGCTTTATTATATCTCCTAGAGGTAGCATGTATAATGCGAAGAGCAGAGGCCCTAAGACTGAGCCCTGTGGTACACCGTACTGGACTTGCGATTTGCGTGACACCTCATTGTTTATTGCTACAAATTGAAAACGGTCGGATAAATAAGATTTAAACCATTTCAAAGCTATTCCCTTAATGCCGACATAATTTTCGAGTCTATGTAGGAGTGTGCTGTGGTCAATGGTATCGAATGCAGCACTAAGGTCTAGCAGCACCAATAACGAGATACAACCTCGGTCAGACGCCAATAGCAGATCATTTGTAACTCTGATCAAAGCAGTCTCTGTACTGTGACATGCTCTAAATCCAGACTGGAATTCTTCATTGATGTCATTCCTTTGGAGGAAGGAGCATAATTGAGTTGAAACTACTTTTTCCAGAACTTTAGATATGAAAGGTAGATTCGATATAGGCCTGTAGTTCCTTAGTTCTCTAGGGTCGAGTTGGGGTTTTTTGACAAGGGGCCTTATAACAGCCACCTTATATGCTTTAGGCACATGTCCTAATGTCAGAGATGAGTTAATAATACCAAGAAGAGGATCTATAATTTCTGGGAGCATCTCTTTCAGTAGATTTGTAGGTATAGGGTCTAGTATGCATGTTGTTGATTTAGATGATCTAATAATTTTAGACAGCTCATCTTGATCTACGGTATAAAATAATTGCATTTTCTCCTTAAGGGCGCTGTAGTTAGTTTGTTCAGCGGGTTTCACTTCTGATTGCATTGTTATAATTTTTTCTCTAATATCTTGGATTTTATATGTGAAGTAGTTCATAAATTCATCACTGCTATGCTGATATACAGGATCAGAAGTCACTGACGATTTATTTTTTGTTAATTTAGCCACCGTGTTAAATAAAAACCTAGGGTTGTGCTGGTTTTCTTCTATTAGTGATGAAAAGTAGGCGGATCTAGAAGTTATTAGGGCTTTCCTGTATTTTCGAATACTATCCTTCCATGCTGTACGAAATACCTCTAATTTAGTTTTCTTAAAGTTGCGCTCCATTTTTCGGGCCGCTTTCTTTAGAGCCTGAGTGTGTTCATTATACCACGGTGTGGGGCTGCCATTTTTAATCTTCTTTAAACGTAGTGGAGCAACTTTGTCTAGCGTTACCGAGAAGGTGGAATTAAAATTTTCAGTGGTAATGTCAAGATCTTCAACGTTATTTCTCATGATTTGAGACAATTCGGGCAGATTATCGAGAAACGCATCTTTGGTAGTTGAAGTTATTGTTCTACCATATTTGTAACAATGAGTTTTATTTGCAGCCGTAGGCCAGTGAAGCAAACATAATACCAGATAATGATCCGAAATGTCTTCACTCTGCTGAAGGATTTTAACGTCGTCCACATTTATACCGTAAGACAGTATTAAATCTAAAGTATGATTACGAAGGTGAGTGGGTCCTGACACATGTTGACTAATGCCCATGGAGTTAAGAGTGTCTTTGAAAGCCATTCCTAAGGCATCTGTAACGTTATCTACGTGGATGTTAAAGTCACCAACGACAAGGAGTCTATCTGCGGCCAGTACTAGTTCTGATAAGAACCCACCAAATTCTTTAATAAAATCTGTGTGGTGCCCTGGAGGCCTATATACAATAGCTAGAATCAATTTAAAAAGTGTTTTATCTTTAGTATTAGGTGTTGAAACATGAAGAACCATGACTTCAAAAGAATTATATTTAGAGTTCGACTTCTGGGAAATGCTAAGAGAGTTATTGTAAAGTGCTGCGACACCTCCCCCTCTGCCTTTTAGACGAGGCTCGTGTTTATAATAATAATCTTGGGGGACAGATTCATTTAAAGCAATATAATCATCTGGTTTTAGCCATGTTTCTGTCAAACAGAGCATGTCTATTTTATGATCTGTTATCATATCGTTAACAAAAAGTGCTTTATTAGAGAGAGATCTAATATTTAGCAATCCGAGTCGTAACAGTTGATTATCTGTATTTTGTTCATGTTTAGTTTGTTTAACGTTTATTAAATTACTTTCAAGAGGTTTACGCATTATTTTATGTTTGCTAATCCGGGGGACAGACACAGTCTCTATTTTGTGATGTTTGGGAGAACGGATTACTACATGTTGTACATTTTGTGTATTCTGCGACGTGAGACGGCAAGCAGACAGTTGGTTAAGCCATACTGTCTGCTCCCTGACCTGGGCCCCAGCGAGTCAAGTTTTAGCATTAGCATTAAGACTTTTTGCCATATTTCTAGACAGGATGGAAGTCCCAGCCCAGGAGGGATGGAGACCATCTCGTTTCAACAGGTCAGGTCTGCCCTCAAAACTCTTCCAGTTATTTATAAAAACTATATCATTCTGCAGGCACCACTCAGACAACCAGCCATTTAGTGATGATAATCTGCTATAAATCTCATCACCACGATAAGCAGTGAGGGGGCCAGAGAATATTACAGTGTCTGACATCATGCTTGCGAGCTCACACACCTCTTTAATGTTATCTTTTGTGATCTCCGATTGACGGAGTCGAACATCATTTGTGCCGACGTGAATGACAATCTTACTGAATTTACGATTAGCCTTAGCCAGCACATTTAAATTTGACTTGATGTCAGGCGCTCTGGCTCCCGGTAAACATTGGACTATGGTGGCTGGTGCCTCTATGTTAACGTTCCGAACAATAGAATCACCGATAACTAGGGCACTTTCAGCAGGTTTCTCAGTCGGTGCGTCACTGAGCGGGGCAAACCTGTTCGAGACTGTAATCGGAACGGTCGAGTGATGTTTTGTCCTGCGACTACGCCGTCTCACAGTCACGAAGTTTCCCAGCTGCGGGGGATTTTCAACCGGAACCGAGCTGTGTGCGCTAATGTTGCTCGCATCCAAAGTGTTTTCTATCGTCGTTAAACTCTTACTATCCTCAGATAAAGATTGGATGCGAGACTCTAATTCTAAGATCTTCTCTGTCAGCCTAACTATTTCCCTGCATTTATCGCATATAAAGCCCTCGCAGCTGACAGAGAAGGCTAAGCTAAACATATGACATGAGGTGCAAGTAACAATAATAGGAATAGAAGCCATAACTCACCGGATTTGAAGTGCAATTCCAACTTACCAAGGTTGCTCGATGGATCGTAGTATACTCGCTTAAAAAGAGAAACAGTTAGCACACAAGACAAACCAGAGGCAAGATGATATTCCACAGTGTGAACAGAAAGCAAGCTAACACGCTATTGCTATGCAAACGGCGTTAAGTTAACTATCACTTTTGGTTTAGAATCTTCAAGTAAATAACAAGAACAGGGTTATTGAGATAGCAGGATAAGTTAGCAACGACAATAATAATTAACGATAATAAAATACACTAATATTAGAGCGAAGTGGTAAGCGCACTGATACAAACAAGCCGCCGGCAGCGATGCAGGAAACAGGAAGGTTTTCTGCTAGTAAACGGCGTTACACAACGGCGTTTCCAATACAAAAGCCACCAGGGCCAGGGGTCTTCCCATTAGGAAAGGCATAAAATGGATCCATTATCTCTTGAATAGTAATATAGGCATTCAAGACTTCCTGGTCACCATCATTTAATTTTAGAAGGGGAAGCGAATGGAGAAAGTCTGAAATCACCTTATGCGGCGCGACAATAGAACGCATTAGAACACATTATAATTTTAAATTTTGTCCAAACCGGAAGTGGTGCAGTGCGGTGCGACAATGTCTTGGATTCTTACAAATCTGCATAGAATTCCATAAAACAATTATTGATGTCATTTGAACTAGTCAATATTTTGCCATCTTTATCAGCTACACTATGAATCGCCTCAACTGCCGAGCCAATACATTTTCTGGTTTATCAAAGTGTTTCTGCTTAATTTTTAATAACATCCCATTTACCTGGTCTGAAGTAATCTTATTATATTCATAATTAAGTGACATAATGTCTTTTATAACACGAGAGTCTGTAGTATCTCTATATAGTTTTTTCAGTTGGGTAAGAGAAGCATCTATTTCCATCAAACGCTTCTTTCTCACTTTTTTTTGCTGATGACTCATAAGAGATTGTGTCCCCTCATCACAACTTTAAAGGTTTCCCATAACAGAACCAGAAACATCTCCTGTATCGTTTATCTCGATAAACGATGTCAAAGAATCCGAAATATGCTTGCAACATTTCTCATCTGAAAGAAGGTAAGTATTAAATCTCCAATTATTACTTGGCTTTGCCCAGCCAAAATCGAAGGATACTGTGACAGCAGAGTGGTCAGAGATCGGTATGATATTTAGATGTAAAGACATTAGATAATAATTTAGAATCTATACAAAATAGTCTATTCTTGAATATGATTTACGGACATGAGAAAAAATGAATACTGCCTGTCAGCAGGATGATGTAACCTCCAAATATCAACAATATCCAGTGATTCAGTAAGATGTTTAATGACCAACATAGAATTTAGAGAAGGATCTAACCGAACAGGAAATCTGCCCAGAAATGGATCCAATATACAATTAAAGTCACCTCCGACTATAAAATGAGTATCAGTTAGAGAAGGTAGAAGATTAAATACTTTATGGCGAGGAAACAATGAAGCGTGAAATCGTAGAGGTAACAATAGAAGAAATGCTATAACGAGTAGATAAAAATGGGTTAGATATATTTTTAAGCAAAAGTTAGCATGTTCCTCTCAGGTGTTGCTGAAAAAGATTTGTTTTTAGTTGTTTCTCCTTGAAGGATGTGAGGGATGTAGCTGATCGGGTTGAATTGTGAAGATTGTTCCACCAGCAGGGAATAGCGAAGGAAAATGAGCTGGAGATTGATCTGAAGGGACTAGACTACTACTAGCTCATTTGCTGATCGCAGGGTTCTAGTTGGGCAGTATGTGTGAAGGAGGGAGTGAAAGTATGCAGGTGAGGAGTCATGATGGTTTTGAAAGCTAGCATTAGAGACTTAACTTTAATGCAGGCTGCTACTGGTAAGCAGTGAAGGAATGAAAATATGTGTGACATGGGCTCTTGGAAGAAAAGGTGTGCTGCAGCGTTTTGGACGTTTTTGGAGTGGTTTGATGGCTAGTGTTGTAAGACTGGCAAGAAGAGTGTTGCAATAGTCCAGCCTAAAAAGTACAAGGGCTACTGGTACTGGTAACCAGTGAAGGGAGATGAAAATATGTGGAGAAGCATTTTGCAGCAGAAGTCAACAGAAGCGCGTAAGTGTAATTGATTAATATTGTTTTAATGAGTTTAAATGCAGTGTCGTTGCTTATTTGTTTAACTCAACTCAACTTTATTTATATAGCACTTTTTACAATTTTCATTGTTACAAAGCAGCTGTACATAAGGCATATTGACTATAAGCAAAACAATTAAAGTTGTAACTGCAAAAAGAAAAAGTTGAAAACACAGAAGACAGACATACCCACATACAAAACACTCCACACACACAATATGCACACATACTAACACACATAGACATAGACACACACACACACACACGTACACAGACAAGTACACACACACGTACACACACACGTACACACACGCACGCACACACACGCACACACACACACACACACGCACGCACACACACACACACACACACACACGCGCGCTCACTGAGAGCACACATTTAAGATAAAGGACAGCTCATTTTCCATNATAGAGAAAGTTTGAGAGCAGTTGACCAAGAGTTCCGTGTGTCGTTGTCATCAATTCCAGCGAGGATATCATCTTTGTGTTCATCAAAACAAGCTCAAGTTTCACATTGACATCATATGTGAGTACTACGTTTATTATAATATGCTGTCTTAACAAGCAATTTAAAGCAATGCAGTTTTGTGCCATTTTGTTATATTTTAGTGGTTAATGTGATGCTGGTGTGCCGTGACATTTTTTGCAAATTAAAACTGTGCCGCGGCAGAAAAAAGGTTGGGAAACACTGGTTTAATGTAATGCAGATACATTTGATTTGTCAATGTAATATAGGAAAATCACATTTGTTTAATGTAGTAATTCAGTTTTATTACACCCAACAGACATAATTAGATAGTTATATCAATGTAATACTTTTATGTGGAAACTTTGCCACACAAATAAATTATGTTCAACTAATGAGGTTTTTTATTACTCTATGAACATGATTATATATAATTATAGAAATGTAGAACTTCTGAATGGAAATTTGCCACATGATTAAATTACATTTAACTAATGAGGTTTTTTTTTACTCATTGAACATGATTATATATAGTTATATAAATGTACAAATTTCATGTCGAAATTTGCCACATGAATAAATTACGTTCAACTGATGAGACATTTTCGGACTCAACAAACATGATTAGATACAATTATATTAATGGGCAAATTGTATGTGGAAATTTGCCACATGAATAAATTACGTTCAACTGATGAGTCATTTTTTTTGAGTGAAGACGTACAGTAGGTTATGGTGTCGGCCATGCTTTGTTGCAATTTTGAGGTGTTGAGTCTTATTATGATTTAAGAAAATAAATGCAATTGCTCTCCTCATGTATCAACTATTTTTTGTTTTTCACTGACATGTCTCTTAAGTGTTGAGAACTAGTGCTTCTTTGTGCCTACATTCAGTATGAGTAAAATACTCAAGTACTGTTAAAATCAGATACTCTAAGACTTTTACTGAAGTCGTTTTGGAATTGGTGACTTGTAACTTGTAATGGAGTAATTTTCGCTGCAAGGTATCTGTACTTTTACTTAAGTATGGTTTTCAGGTACTCTTTACACGTCTGCGTACAGTGACGGCATCGTCGATAGTCTGTTTAGTAATTAAAAATGCAGCGGGAAAACAGTCAGAAGCTGTATTTTTATATCTCCTTATGTCCGCAGTACCTGCATATGCAACAATAGTTCTTCATTTTGATGTTTCTACATAAACTGCATGATTTGAGAGCGGACATTTATGCGTTATTAGGGGCCAAGCCTGTAGGTTGGTATTTTCTGTTGGTATTATTATTCTTCATTATTATACATTAGGCAATGTATTATTCTTCTTCTTAACCAATGGGAGTCTATGGCAGTGCTATAACCCGTACGTAGGAAAACGGTGAAACTTGGCACACACGTAGTGGTGATACTCATTAGTCATGTGACCAAGTATGGGGTCTCTAGCACTCAGTCTATAGTGTCACCAGCAGTTTGAATATGCACTTTTCAAACGGCTGTAACTTTTGAACCCATTGATGTACAAAACTTCTACTCAGCACATGCAATGCACTTGTCAGGCTCATCGCATTCCATGCGTTACACTAAGACTCCACCCATTACAGTAGTGGCCATCTCGAATAGTACAGTATTGCATTTTTTCACTACTAGTCTAAGAATAGACGCAAGCATAGACGTTATTCTCTGGAATTTAGATTTTCGCTGTTGCTCAAAAGTTACGACGGTGCCAACTTTTCAAAGTTGACCCAAAAATGGATCTTAGGCCGTATCTCAGCTATTTTTCTATCTATTGGTACAAAACTTTGTATGCTTCATCGACACCTCGGGCTGGGGGTCCTTGCCAAAATGGGGCAACCTATGGGCCACGAGTTTTGAAAAATGGCTATTTTTGCTCGTAACTTTTGAAATGTTTGTCAGAAAATCGAGATATCGGTGTCTACGGATTCCTCGTGTCATGCCGGATCGTACGATTATGATTCTGTCACTATTGGATGATCGGCCTGTCCGCCATTTAGAAATTTGTCAATAATTGTGATATATTTTAAACTGTGTGATATATCAGCACCAAATTACAGTCCCAAACATACCCTTGAAGTCTCAAGACAGCGCCACCTAGCGTTCATGAGATATGACGCTTTTTATATAATTGCTTATAACTCTTGAATGCTTTGTCTGAATTCGTTTTCTGATGATTTTTATTTCTCCTGGTCCGTGCCGATTAAATTGATGCTTCGTTTGTCATTTTCGAACATTTGGTTCATAACTAATTGTAAAACATGTGAAAAACTTTCGCTGCTCATTTGACAAATGTGTCCTATTTTTTTCCAAGCTCTGCTCGTATGATCTTTGGACCGAGCCGCACAGAATTGGCTGAATCATTATTTTTTGGCAATTTTTCAAGAAATATCTCTTCAAAGTTGACTGTGCCTGTGACATTGTAACTTTCTCGTATTAAACTATTCTGACTGGATGTAAATACTTTGACAAGCACAATCAGATAAACTGCATGCCTTGGGTGCAAGAGGTCATGGGTTTGAAGGCCGAGAGGCATGTCTGTATGAAAGTGTACGTTGTATTACATTTTTGGCTGTTCTTTAAAAATATCCATTTTTCACGTGCATATTATTATGTGGCTGTGCGCTGTCATAGCTGCAACTTTGGTTATTGTTACATATCACTACTTACACCTCTATCAGCTTTGCTCATCAGCACTGTTGTGGGATGACGGCTCAGTGGCGAGACTCTGAAGTCACTAGCGTGGAGGCTTGGTGGTCAGCGGTTCTAATCCGGCTGTGGGCGTGTTCCGTGCTTGTGTGTTAATTGTGCGCTTTGAGTTTGGTTTCACCTATTCTTCTCGACCTGTCCCTTTTTCTGGGTGTGGGTACACGCTGTGGGTAGCGGGCTTGGCCCCGTATCACTGCTTGCAGCTATATTTTTACTATTACTTCTGTTTGGGACTTTTACTATTGCGTTGTCAGACATGCGCACATAAACAAAACTGAGAGCAAACCGGTAAAGGCGTTTACATGCAGCGCGGAATAGAGTAATGGGCAAAAAACTACCTCTGCCGAACGGGTTTTGCTTACGCCGTTTATGAGCTTTCCCTGATAAAAGAAAACCATTTCAATCATTTACATAACTTACACGTTATCAGCTTATTAAGCATAATCGGAGTAAGACTGTGCATGTAAACACACTCATTGTCACGACTGACCCTGTGCTCAATGATTGAAGATGCCTCCCACAGAATGAGGAATTAATGACAGCTGAGTATGTAGCCACCACCACTGACTGCTGGTCTGAAAGAAGACAGAGCTTCATTGGTGTAACTGCACGTTGGATAAACCCCAACAGTTTTACCAGATACTCAGCAGCCCTAGCCTGTAAACAGTTGCAAACGCCCTAAATGACATTCATTCCGAGTTTGAAATTCGGGAGAAAATTCTGAAAACAACCAAAGACAATGGCTCTAATTTCTTAAAAGCTTTCAGAGTTTTTAGTGAAGATGAGAACAACAATGAGGTCAAAAGTGATGCTGACGCGTCTCAATCAGGAGAGGATGAAGAGGATGTAGAAGGTGATGAAGACGTCGTGGAGTCTGTTGATGTGTCAGAGCTTCTGAGTAAAGATGATGTTTTTGAGTTTCAGCTCCCAAAGCACCAGCGCTGTGCTTGTCATCTACTCAACCTAATACCCACAGTTGATGCCATGAAAGCAACCTACATGAGGCATACAAGAAAGTGTACCGTTCAACATTTGTCAAGTGTTATGCACTTTGGAACAAATGTGGAAGGTCCACACTTGCAGCCAAAACTGTTGAAGATATTTGCTCCCTTCATCTGCTGCGCCCGAATGCAACCAGGTGGAACTCCTTGTTCATGTCAGTAGAAAGACTGCTGAGAATAATCAAAGAGAAAGTTGAAGGGGCCATCAGAGTCATCTGCACAGACTTAAAGGTTCCAATGTAAGTAATAATATGTTTTATGTTATCATGAGTGACCATTCTTAAAACACTTCGGGCATCAAGCATTTCCCCACTGACTTTTTTTAGACATCATCAGTAATTAATTACTAATGATTACTCATCATCATGCTGATTCAGATGAAAGGTTATATCATGATTTAAATAACTTTAAATCCAGCTGAGCTTGCATTACTCAAAGAGTATGCTGCTGTCATGAGCCCTGTCGCCCAGGCAACCAACATCTTGCAAGCTGAAACTTATGCCCATATGGGGTGGCTTCTTCCAACAACCAACCTGCTGATCGTCAAACTTGACAGAGTCAGATTGCCATTGAAGTACTGCAAGCCTCTTGGCTTTTTTTGGACACATGTTAATAGACCCTGAGTTGATCGCAGCTGCGATTCTTCTTCCAAAATTTAAGACAACTTGGACAAAGGATGATGCCACTATCAGACTGGGTAAAACAACATAAGGATAGTGAAAAATAAGTGTATGAGTGAACATTGACTCTTTAATGTTGTGATTCATAAACTAATTATTGATGCATTGATGTGCCTTAAACTATATGATCAAACCTCAAATTAAGAAATTATAGTAAAAAATATTAGGTTGAGGTCATGACATGTTAGAAAGTTGTATTAATCATGATTTATATTTTCATCCTCTGTTTCAGGAATTGACTACATCAAGCAGCACATGGAAGAAGTCTCTCTGCAGCGAAGCGATGCTACTAGGTCCAGTTCATCTGATGAAGAGGACTTCTCTGCCCTGCAATCATCTCAAGCACAAGACATCACCAAACAACTTGATGGTAACTTGGCCTGTCCAGCAAACAACATGGACTTGTTGAAATCCTTCCCTGCTGTGTGCAAGCTGTCTGTCAAGCTAAACACACCGCTGCCTGCCTCAGCAGCCTGTGAGAGGTTATTTAGCATTGCAGGCCTTGTCTTCAGCCTAAGAAGAGTGAGACTGAGTTCTCACAATTTCGAAAACCAACTTCTTTTGAAGATGAACAGCAAGTTTTCAGTTTGAAAAACTGTTACTGTAGGGGAAAATGCAAGGAAAGAAAGAGGGAGGGAGGGACAGACTTCTTTGCTTGTAAAAGTTGTTCTTTTAGAGGGATATTTTTGGGGGGTTGGGAGGAAACTCCCACACAGATTTTATTAAAGAATTTGGTGGGTTCTTATCAGAACTAGTACTGGCCGCAGATAGACTCCTTGTCGTTGGTGACTTTAACATCCATGTAGATAACATTACAGATGCCTTAGGAATGGCTTTCAAAGACACTCTTAACTCCATGGGCGTTAGTCAACATGTGTCAGGAGCCACTCACCTTCGTAATCATACTTTAGATTTAATACTGTATTACGGTATAAATGTGGACGAAGTTAAAATCCTTCAGCAGAGTGAAGACATTTCGGATCATTATCTGGTATTATGTTTGCTTCACTGGCCTATGGCTGCAAATAAAACTCATTGTTACAAATATGGTAGAACAATAACTTCAACTACCAAAGATGCGTTTCTCGATAACCTGCCCGAATTCTCAAATCGCTAGCATGAGAAATAACGTTGAAGATCTTGACATTACCACTGAAAATTTTAATTCCACCTTCTCGGTAACGCTAGACATAGTTGTTCCTCTACGTTTAAAGAAGATTAAAAATGGCAGCCCCACACCGTGGTATAATGAACACACTCAGGCTCTAAAGAAAGCGGCCCGAAAAATGGAGCGCAACTTTAAGAAAACTAAATTAGAGGTATTTCGTACAGCATGGAAGGATAGTATTCGAAAATACAGGAAAGCCCTAATAACTTCTAGATCCGCCTACTTTACATCACTAATAGAAGAAAACCAGCACAACCCAAGGTTTTTATTTAACACAGTGGCTAAATTAACAAAAAATAAATCGTCAGTGACTTCTGATCCTGTATATCAGCATAGCAGTGATGAATTTATGAACTACTTCACATATAAAATCCAAGATATTAGAGAAAAAAAATAATGCAATCAGAAGTGAAACCCGCTGAACAAACTAACTACAGCGCCCTTAAGGACAAAATGCAATTATTTTATACCGTAGATCAAGATGAGCTGTCTAAAATTATTAGATCATCTAAATCAACAACATGCATGCTAGACCCTATACCTACAAATCTACTGAAAGAGATGCTCCCAGAAATTAAAGATCCTCTTCTTGGTATTATTAACTCATCTCTGACATTAGGACATGTGCCTAAAGCATATAAGGTGGCTGTTATAGGGCCCCTTGTCAAAAAAAGCCAACTCGACCCTAGAGAACTAGGGAACTACAGGCCTATATCGAATCTACCTTTCATATCTAAAGTTCTGGAAAAAGTAGTTTCAACGCAATTATGCTCCTTCCTCCAAAGGAATGACATCAATGAAGAATTCCAGTCTGGATTTAGAGCATGTCACAGTACAGAGACTGCTTTGATCAGAGTTACAAATGATCTGCTATTGGCGTCTGACCGATGTTGTATCTCGTTATTGGTGCTGCTAGACCTTAGGGCTGCATTCGACACCATTGACCACAGCACACTTCTACATAGAATCGAAAATTACGTCGGCATTATAGGAATAGCTTTGAAATGGTTTAAATCTTATTTATCCGACCGTATTCAATTTGTAGCAATAAACAATGAGGTGTCACGCAAATCGCAAGTCCAGTACGGTGTACCACAGGGCTCAGTCTTAGGGCCTCTGCTCTTCGCATTATACATGCTACATCTAGGAGATATAATAAAGCGACACGGAGTTAGCTTTCACTGTTATGCTGATGATACTCAACTTTATATTTCCTCGAAGCCTCATGAAGCACAGCAGTTCCATTGAATAATGTAATGCATAGTCGATATAAAAAACTGGATGAGTAACAACTTTTTATTACTGAACTCGGACAAAACAGAAGTGTTACTTATTGGACCGAAAACTGCTATAAGTAACAACCAAGAATACTGTTTAACTATTGACGGATGTTACATAAAACCCTTGTCGTCAGCAAAGAATCTTGGCGTTCTATTCGATAGTAGTCTGTCATTTGAAAGCCACGTCTCCAACACCTGTAAAATTGCGTTTTTCCATCTTAAGAATATATGCTGTCAATGTCAGATGCAGAGAAGTTAATTCATGCATTCATGACATCAAGACTAGACTACTGTAATGCACTGTTAGGTGGTTGCCCTGCAGGCTTATTACAAAAACTCCAATTGGTCCAAAACGCGGCAGCTCGAGTTCTTACACGTACAAAAAAGTATGAACATATTAGCCCGGTTCTGTCAACCTTGCACTGGTTACCTATAAAGCATCGCGTTAACTTTAAAATCTTGCTTATTACCTATAAAGCCTTACATGGTTTAGCTCCTCAGTACTTGAATGAACTCCTTTTGTATTACAGTCCTTCACGTGCATTACGCTCTCAGGCGTCCTGTCAGTTGGTAATACCTAGAATTTCAAAATCAAGTGCAGGTGGTAGATCCTTTTCCTATCTAGCGCCTAAACTTTGGAATAGTCTTCCCTGCACTGTCCGGGAGGCAGACACACTCTGTCAGTTTAAATCTAGACTAAAGACGCATCTTTTTAATCTTGCATACACTACTCTTCCATAATATAAATCTTCTGAGGGTTTAGGCTGCATTAGTTAGATCAACCGGAACCAAAAACACAACTGATGTACTTGTTGCATCAAAGAGTACAGAACAGTACTCTACTCTCAGCCAGTCTTGTCTCATTGTTCCAAGGTTACCACAGCGAGCAGTAGGGATGTAATGATTCACTCAGCTCACGATGCGATGCGATTCATGATTCTGATCTCACGATGCTATTTATTCACGATTTACTCACGATTTATTTTTACAAACTTCCCTTGCATTATTTCTTAAATGCTTCACGTTTCTTTGTGTAGTAAAATTATGTTTTATTTCATATAACAAAAACTAAACTGCAATTTTAAAACAAATTAATAATAGAAAAGGTCTCTTTAATATAAACAAACTAATACTGTCTGTCAGACATGTTCACAAGTCTCGGAGGTCCAAGTCCAAGTCAAGTCTCAAGTCATTGAGGTCGAGTCCAAGTCAAGTCTTAAGTCTCTGTTCTATTTTTAGCAATAGTTTTCTCAGTTATTGTAATTCACAGTGTATGAAGCGAAATCAGTTTTGAAATATTACAACTAATTAACTCTACAGAATGTCTTGGGTATTCAAACCAGTGCTTCGAACCAGTGCTGATGCTGGTGTGATATCCTGTGTTTTCTTCTTTTGACTAGGTCTTTGCGCCACATTTACCGGTGCAAAATCAAAATACATTTTATGCGCAAGAATGATGTACTAATATGAACCATTTTGCTGTAATCTAGGCTAAATTAAGTAATGTAATGAATTGTATGATGTGTAATTAAATGTTCCAAACAAAGATTTAACAGTTTTTACATCATTTACTTGACCTTAGAATGAAATTAAACCAGGTCATTACCTTTATTTTTCAGAAAAGCCCAGTAACTACTGAATATGCATTGTTGCAACACAGAGAATATTAGACCATGAACACATGTACTAGTTCATTCAATCTCATTTGATTTAAATTACTCGTTCAGTAGGGCGTATTCATTAAGTACATTCAACCAAAGAAACACTCTGACAGGGCTCACGCTGAAGCGCTATTGGCTTATGGCATCATGCCTCTTTGAAGAACAGAGCTGCACTCTTTGCTTGAGACTGAATGAGAAATATCTTTCAAAAAGACATATTACAGAAACTGTCTTACATTTCATCAATCATTTTTCAATCAATTCATACTTGCTTTGATCTTTAGCATGTCATTCAATCTTTTAATATACAATACGACTTACTTCATCACTTCTTTTGTCTTAACTGTTACTTTATCTTGTATTTCACGTTATGCAGCAGCTGGAATTAGCGGATAAGTTAACATTGGCATTTAAAATGTTCGTGCTTGCCTTTGTAATGAGTTTCAGGGTGACTCGCCTGCAGTCGCGCTTCAAGTTTGTGGTGCTTTACCGGTGATTGTGAAGGAAAATAAGACGCACTGTTAACCGCATGGAGATGCAGAATACACGTGTCAGTGCTTCCTCTTTACCCAGAGACTTCCCTCTACCGCTTATATGAGATAAGCAGCACATGCGCACAAGCTGATGTCCGCCAAGGATATTTTCGTCTCGTTTTTATAAGTTAACAAAAATGTCCATTTTTGTTATACTGTTTCGGTATCACGCATTCATTTTTATTTTGTTATCGTCTCGTTTTCGTCAGTGAAAACATGTCGTTAACGAATATTTTCGTTATAGTTTTCGTCAACTAAATTAATACTGATGTAAACTATTTGAAGTTAATCATCCATTATAATATCTGCTGCACTTAAATGGTCTGGACAGAAGCTACTAAAGTAAGACTTGGCTACATTTTGTCGTTTATATAACTATACGATGAACACGCGTCCTGCAGATGCGTCGCGCGTGTACATAATAATGCTGACTTTGTGTGTTTAGAGATGAATCGCTGTGACATTTGCTGCAGAACATAATGGATTGGGAATTAATAGACAAATGTGTTATATGATGCTGTCATGTGGGGAAGTAAAGGAAGAATGTGAATGAAATGTTCTACCAAAATGACTTACATTTTTTACGAGTCTCATGAGTCACGAGTCCAAGTCAAGTCTCGAGTCAGCTGTCCACAAGTCCAAGTCAAGTCGCAAGTCTCTGTTTATGCGACTTAAGTCGCGACTCGAGTTTCCATCTCTGCTGTCTGTCTTTTCTTGGATTTTTTTGCATTTAAGAAATATCAGCATGTCCACGTTTAGTTTGCAGTGAAAATAGCGGCCCCTGCTGTTACAAAAAAATATTGCGATTCAGTTCACACTTCAACGATTTGAATGTCACACATTATAATCGATTTTCAACCGGCTCACAATGAATCGTTACATCCCTAGCAGCAGGATCAGTCGAGGTCTCATTCGTGCTCAACCTCAAATTTCAAATGCTATTAGATTATTAATGATAATCTTAAACTATCAATTTATTTTATTATTAAGTTTATTTATTTTATTTAGCCTTGTTGTGCAAGTCTCTCTGGAGCTTGTGCAGAGGCAGCAGCTTTTGCCAGAGGGGAACTGGAATCCCCTGGTTGGGCCTGGGTTCTCCTGAGGTTTTTTTTCTCGATTAGAGTTTTGGGTTCCTCGCCACCGTTTGCATACTTTTTTTGCACTATTTGCCTGCCGGGGGGGCTGCTTTAGAATTTTAAAGTTTTACTTAATTAATATTGCATATAGGAATTTATTATCTGTTATATTTGACCTGTGCTTCTCTCTCCTTTATCCTAAATGTGTGCTCTCACTGAGCATGTGTGTGTGTGTGTGTGTGTGCGTACTTGTCTGTGTACGTACGTGTGTGTGTTGTGTGTGTGCGTGCGCATCCGTGTGTGTGTGTGTGTCTCTATGTCTATGTGTGTTAGTACGTGTGCATATTGTGTGTGTGGAGTGTTTTGTATGTGGGTATGTCTGTCTTCTGTGTTTTCAACCTTTTCTTGNCTCGCCACCGTTTGCATACTGTTTTTGCACTATCTGCCTGACCGGGGGGGCTGCTTTAGAATTTTAAAGTTTTACTTAATTAATATTGCATATAGGAATTTATTATTGTTATATTTGACCTGTGCTTCTCTCTCCTTTATCCTAAATGTGTGCTCTCACTGAGCGTGTGTGTGTGTGCTACTTGTCTGTGTACGTACGTGTGTGTACGTTGTGTGTGTGTGTCTGTGTGTGTGTGTGTGTCTTGTGTGTGTAGTGTGTGCGTGTGTGAGTGTTTTGTTGTGGGTTGTCTGTCTTCTGTGTTTTCAACCTTTTCTTGTTTTTGCAGGTACAACTTTGATTGTTTTGCTTGTAGTCAATGTGTCTCATGTACAGCTGCTTTGTAACAATGAAAATTGTAAAAGCGCTATATAAATAAAGTTGAGTTGAGTGAGTATAATAGTAGAAGCTCATTCAGGTACTGTGGAGCTAAACCGTGTAGGGTCTTATAGGTAGTAAGTAAAAATTTTAAGTTGATACATTGCTTAATAGGTAACCAGTGCAATGTTTTAACAAATTCTGTCATTATTTACTCTCAGGTTGTTTCAAACATATACAAATTTCTTTGTTCTGTTAAACACAAAGAAAGATATTTGTAAGAATGTTAGGAATTTTCAGTTCTGTGACATCATCGACTATTGTAGTCAGAACAATTTCTTTGTTCTGTTGAACACAAAGTGAGATGGGTTCGATCCCAGGGGATTGCACATAGTCAGAAACTAAATGTATAATACAATGCAATGCAAGTCGGCTTTGGATAAAAACGTCTGCCAAATGCGTAAAATAAAAAATAATAAATAAAATAAAAAATTTCTAACATTCTTTCAAATAATATATCTGTGTTCATCAGAATTTATACAGGTATGACATGATATGAGGGTGAGCAAATGATGACAGAATTTTAACTTTAACATAAATTAAATATAAATAGTTTTTATTAAAAATGATTAGACACTTGGCAAACACAGACCGGAAGTTAACTGCGGTTCCGGCGCGCATGTTGGATGAACGGTCTATAGAAACTAGAAAATCATATAGCTAAGACTGTTATGGGTAAATGCATATCTCACTTTCAGAGAAAGCATCCACATTCTCTTAAATATTATAGAGAGCTGACATCAACAAAGAGAAGAAGCTCATTGGAGACTCCATCCACCAGCAAACAGACAACATTTGTGAGCAACTGGACTGTGACTCTGAGTGCCATTGACAAAGCTATTGTAAAGTATGTAGTTCAAGGGCTCCAGCCATTCTGTGTTGTTGAGCAAGAAGCATTTACAAATTTTGTGAAGGAACTACAGCCTAATGCCAAAATAATGAGTGCGTTTACATGCACAAAATAAACGGATATCTTATCAAAAATCAGCTTAAAAAGAAACCTGTTTTCACATGTTTACATGCATAGTAATAAACCAGCTGTGCAGAAAACCGCGTTTACATGGAAGTTTGAGACTTGCTGGGTTTCTCGCATACAGTCAGTGGTGTAAAGCAGTGGTTCCCAACCTTTTTTCCAGGGGACCCCTATTTAAACATTCAAAATCCTTAATGACCCCCAAACCCCCTCAGACACATTTTGCATACTGACAGAAAATACAATCAATACATATCGTTACATTTTTAATAAATGCAAAAACAGTTGAATAAAATAGTTAGGGCAATATGACACAATTCAGACTAGATTTTCTTTACAACAACAGGCTCCACTTTTTCTTAAACTGTAGCACAAATACCACAAACAATTTCTAAACTGAAAATGTAAATTTCAAGTAATTAGAGAAATTACACCATATTATCAAACAAATTCATCAATTGCATTTTAACCCCCAAAAATCTAAAAACATAGATAAAAAATGTAAGAACAATAATATTTAAAAAAATGCTGTGTGTGTGTTCATATTTATTCTTGCCATTTATTGTAGCCAATCTCTGAATGATGCCCATTTTCAAGTGTGTAAGGATTTTTAATGTGAGCTCTGGCCTTGTATTTCCTGAGCTAAAGATTGGATAGCAGGCGTGATTTGTGTGACAGCCAGACGAAAGTCATTGTGCACGTCTAGCTTGTTGCGTGCCTTTGTTTTGATTTTTACCTCAATTGTAGTGCAATTGAGGTTCTTTTTTCAATAACCACATTTCGTTTTATGGGTAAAATTATATATAAATATATTTAATTTTCTAAATGCATTTGTATTTTAATTAATTCACAATCGACAGACTGAAACCACGTTCGAAATAGATCGCTTTATTTTGAAATTCCAAAAAGCCGCTTTTACCTGTAATGCGCAGTATAGCGCACATAACAAAACCGAGTGAGGGCTAGTTTGACTGTCGTTTCCGAAGTGCGCTGCGACGAGTCTCTACTAGGTAATGACCTTCGGAACACAAGAGCTTTATTGTCCAGTGCTATGTGTTAGTTAAATATACTGATCTATGCGCGGAAGGATGTTGATCTTCTTATTTATGGACCGTCACGTGCGTATGGATATGGGAATTATGATAGATAGCTAGCATATGCAACGCTTTCAAAGGTAGTTCACCATGAATTTCTGTATTACTCCCTAGTATTTCACTGTTAAACTGTCTGTGAACAGAGAGAACAGATATTGGAAATTCATTCGTAATTGCCAGGCACATTGACTCCAGGAGACATTAGGATAAAGTGCCCCAAAGTTGATTTCCTGAAATATTCAATACTGTAGTGGCCTGTGTCAACGCAACCGCGTGAAAACATGACGATGGATGCTTTGCCTACGGCGGTAGTGGTATGATAAGTGAATAAAATGATAGTTCACGACAGTTACCTTAGGTAGATTAATACAGAAAATTATTGGCATACGTTTCCGTTGGTGCGTTCGAGCGCAGGCCTGCAACGGCAAAACCCAGGTTATTCTGCGGGTTTTGCAATGGATCTTGTTGTGAAATGAACATATACGTAAAATCAAAACTGGCTATGACCCGCTTGCTTAGTGTCGGAGCGCGTGCAGGTTTTGCCGCGGTTGCGGAGAGACATCTATTACATTTGCGCTCCTGTGCACATCTTCTGAACGCGCATTTAGTGCAGACTGTACACATTTTAATCTGGACAATGTCAACAAGTAAAGTTTCACATCAACGAGTACGGAAAGTATTTTTATGGCAATCTGAATAGGAAAGCCAATGTAGGTTTAAACAGTTTGTTTCAAATGGAATTGTTAAGGACTGTAAGGGTTAATAGCCACTGACTGAAGTTACTGCAACAAGAGCTTTTTTATTTAGTATTTAGCTTTCTTATATCATTAAGTTTTCATTATTTACTGATGTTTATTTAAATGTTTTATATGCTGTAGTGTGCCGTTTCACTGATGGATTTGCGCGTTAAACATTGACGGATGTTTCATCCTCATTTATTTCAGATATCATATTTCAATTATTTAACAATTTCAAGTATTTAAATAAGGTCTATATTTCTCTTCCACTCGTCATGTGGTTGCTACACGCAAATATAATAATATAAATATTATTTATGTAAATAATATATATTTCTCAACCACCGC
>NC_079905.1:20121110-20132916 GCF_024868665.1 Triplophysa rosa | reverse complement strand
AATGCAAGGAAATCATTGACGCATTTGTGCAAAAAGTGGAATTCAGAAAGAATAAACTCATGAAACAGGAACTACAGCACTTTCCATCACTTTTCAATCATACTGGAGGTAATTTACCTGAGCCCTTGAGCCGCGAATTCACGTGTCACATGGAACTGCTACAGGAGCAGATGAAGTCACGGTTCTCTGATGTTGATGAACATGTCGCCAAATGCGCATGGGTAATGGATCCATTTACCGCAAAGGTGGAGGACGTGGAGTATTTAGACGCGGAGGACGAGCTCTTGGACGTTAAAACGAATTCTCTTCTGAAGAGGTTCTTTACCGAACACGGGTACAAACGGTTCTGGCTCGTGAAAGGGTCCGTCTTCGCGCCTAAGCTTGCGCAACATGCCATAACCAGACTCATCCTGCCGTTTGCCACAACATATCTGTCAGAAACTGCTTTCAGCTCTCTAGGCTTTAACCCAGGCCAAACGGGAAAGATTGACAGTTATGTTGCTAGGTGGTTGCTAGGCTTTTTTAAGCTGTTTTTAAACTGCTAGGCAGTTTTTATATTTTTTACAACACTCTTATCCCACCTCAGTGTGTCACCTAAACAATATCAGGACTGTTCATTGTGGATTTTATAAAGTACAGGCCTTCAAAATGCCCTATATGTATTATTATTTCTTTAACTTCAGATAATAATTTAAAGAAAACCATCCGATTGCACAGACTCATTCCACTTTAAAATGAGAGAAGACCACCTCAGTGTGTCACCTAAACAATATCAGGACTGTTCAATGTGGATTTTTTAATATAAAGAACTTCAAAATAGCCTATATGTACTATTATTTCTTTAACTTCAGATCATAATTTAAAGAAAACTATCCGATTGCACAGACTCATTCCACTTTAAAATGAGAGTGGACCACCTGAGTGTGTCACCTAAACAATATCAGGACTGTTCAATGTGGATTTTTTAATGTAAAGAACTTCAAAATAGCCTACAAGTATATGTGTTATTATTTCTTTAATTTCAGATCATAATTTAAAGAAAACTACCCGATTGTACAGACTCATTCCACTTTAAAATGAGTAAAATTGGTAAAATTTCGAAACCAGGTTCGAAATAGATCGCTTTATTTTGAAATCCAAAAAGCCGCTTTTACCATAATGTACAGTATATGCGAACATAACAAAACCGAGTGAGGGCTAGTTTGACTGTCGTTTTCGAAGTGGCGGCTGGCTTGACCACAGTTAAGAACATATCCACCCCATCCACAGGTAATTGTGAGTGCACACCGATACTCACATGCCCAGAAATAAGGTCAGATTTTATGTGAACGGGGTGCAATGGCACTGATGTACAGCCCAGACTTTAGACTCTGAAGCACAAGACAACAAAGGAGAGTTTAACTTACCCACACTCACAAATGACAACTCCACATTTTCAACGTACGTGGTCGATAATTTACAACAAGGTTATGAGTAGAAACAATTGTCTGGGACAGCAGTCGAGCAGGCACCCCAACCGCGGAGGAGCTCCACGATGCGCACTCTACAGAAGCTCCCTTTGCACTGCTCGGCCATCCAATTTTCAAACGTTCCTGCTCGTCACATCACCCTCCGCAGCTGATCCCAATCAGACCCTACGAGAGAGGGAGAGAGAGAGGGAGAGAAACTGTGCACAATAACACAGGCACAATCAACACATAAACTTAAGTCCAGGGACGTAACAAATGAATCACTGTATACTCAACTCAACTCAACTTTATTTATAAAGCGCTTTTACAATTTTCATTGTTACAAAGCAGCTGTACATGAGACATATAGACTATAAGCAAAATAATTAAAGTTGTACCTGCAAAAACAAGAAAAGGTTGAAAACACAGAAGACAGACATACCCACATACAAAACACTCCACACACACAATATGCACACGTACTAACACACATAGACATAGAGACACACACACACACACGGATGCGCACGCACACACACACAACACACACACGTACGTACACAGACAAGAGAGAGAGCACAGGTCAAATATAACAGACTATAAATTCCTATATGCAATATTAATTAAGTAAAACTTTAAAATCCTAAGCAGCCCCCCCGGTCAGGCAGATGGCAAAAACAGTATGCAAACGGTGGCGAGGAACCCAAAACTCTAATGGAGAAAAAAAACCTCAGGAGAACCCAGGCCCAACCAGGGGATTCCAGTTCCCCTCTGGCAAAAGCTGCTGCCTCTGCACAAGCTCCAGAGAACTTGCACAACAAGGCTAAATAAAATAAATAAACTAAATAATAAAATAAATTATAGTTTAAGATTATCATTAATAATCTAAAGCATTTGAAATTTTGTGGTGAAGACATGTCAAGAGACCGCGTCCTTCTTTATCCAGCTCTATCATCTCAGCTCTTGTCAGGTCCCCACTTCCCATTCTCCGCTCTACCATCAGGTCAGGCCATGAACTGCATCCTGCTCGCTGTGGTAACCTTGGAACAATGAGACAAGACTGGCTGAGAGTAGAGTACTGTTCTGTACTCTTTGATGCAACAAGTACATCAGTTGTGTTTTTGGTTCCGGTTGATCTAACTAATGCAGCCTAAACCCTCTGAAGATTTATATTATGGAAGAGTAGTGTATGCAAGATTAAAAAGATGCGTCTTTAGTCTAGATTTAAACTGACAGAGTGTGTCTGCCTCCCGGACAGTGCAGGGAAGACTATTCCAAAGTTTAGGCGCTAGATAGGAAAAGGATCTACCACCTGCACTTGATTTTGAAATTCTAGGTATTACCAACTGACAGGACGCCTGAGAGCGTAATGCACGTGAAGGACTGTAATACAAAAGGAGTTCATTCAAGTACTGAGGAGCTAAACCATGTAAGGCTTTATAGGTAATAAGCAAGATTTTAAAGTTAACGCGATGCTTTATAGGTAACCAGTGCAAGGTTGACAGAACCGGGCTAATATGTTCATACTTTTTTGTACGTGTAAGAACTCGAGCTGCCGCGTTTTGGACCAATTGGAGTTTTTGTAATAAGCCTGCAGGGCAACCACCTAACAGTGCATTACAGTAGTCTAGTCTTGATGTCATGAATGCATGAATTAACTTCTCTGCATCTGAATTGACAGCATATGACGTAGTTTAGATATATTCTTAAAATGGAAAAACGCAATTTTACAGGTGTTGGCGACGTGGCTCTCAAATGACAGATTACTATCGAATAGAACGCCAAGATTCTTTGCTGACGACGAGGGTTTTATGGAACATCCGTCAATAGTTAGAACAGTATTCTTGGTTGTTACTTATAGCAGTTTTCGGTCCAATAAGTAACACTTCCGTTTTGTCCGAGTTCAGTAATAAAAAGTTGTTACTCATCCAGTTTTTTATATCGACTATGCATTCCATTATTCGATGGAACTGCTGTGTTTCATGAGGCTTCGAGGAAATATAAAGTTGAGTATCATCAGCATAACAGTGAAAGCTAACTCCGTGTCGCTTTATTATATCTCCTAGAGGTAGCATGTATAATGCGAAGAGCAGAGGCCCTAAGACTGAGCCCTGTGGTACACCGTACTGGACTTGCGATTTGCGTGACACCTCATTGTTTATTGCTACAAATTGAAAACGGTCGGATAAATAAGATTTAAACCATTTCAAAGCTATTCCCTTAATGCCGACATAATTTTCGAGTCTATGTAGGAGTGTGCTGTGGTCAATGGTATCGAATGCAGCACTAAGGTCTAGCAGCACCAATAACGAGATACAACCTCGGTCAGACGCCAATAGCAGATCATTTGTAACTCTGATCAAAGCAGTCTCTGTACTGTGACATGCTCTAAATCCAGACTGGATTCTCATTGATGTCATTCCTTTGGAGGAAGGAGCATAATTGAGTTGAAACTACTTTTTCCAGAACTTTAGATATGAAAGGTAGATTTGATATAGGCCTGTAGTTCCTTAGTTCTCTAGGGTCGAGTTGGGGTTTTTTGACAAGGGGCCTTATAACAGCCACCTTATATGCTTTAGGCACATGTCCTAATGTCAGAGATGAGTTAATAATACCAAGAAGAGGATCTATAATTTCTGGGAGCATCTCTTTCAGTAGATTTGTAGGTATAGGGTCTAGTATGCATGTTGTTGATTTAGATGATCTAATAATTTTAGACAGCTCATCTTGATCTACGGTATAAAATAATTGCATTTTCTCCTTAAGGGCGCTGTAGTTAGTTTGTTCAGCGGGTTTCACTTCTGATTGCATTGTTATAATTTTTTCTCTAATATCTTGGATTTTATATGTGAAGTAGTTCATAAATTCATCACTGTTATGCTGATATACAGGATCAGAAGTCACTGACGATTTATTTTTTGTTAATTTAGCCACCGATGTTAAATAAAAACCTAGGGTTGTGCTGGTTTTCTTCTATTAGTGATGAAAAGTAGGCGGATCTAGAAGTTTTAGGGCTTTCCTGTATTTTCGAATACTATCCTTCCATGCTGTACGAAATACCTCTAATTTAGTTTTCTTAAAGTTCGCTCCATTTTTCGGGCCGCTTTCTTTAGAAAGCGTGATTACATTGATTGACACAACATGTGATAAAGCCTTATATATTATCCAGCGAGCACAGAAAATATACGCAGGACATTAGGGTCTTGTCGAGAATGTAGTCGACCAGGGTTTCAACAATTTTACCAACGTTGTGTTTCTCATTTTTTAAATCAGGGCCACGCACAGCTCTGTTACGTACGTGCACATGCACATGATCTCTTTAACATCTAGCTCGTCGCTACATTCAGACACTAGTCCAAAACTTTCTGACGCTCACGCAGATAGGCTCTTGACCAATATGGCAGAAGCTGATCATTCGCCCCACGAATACGCTTTGACAGTCCTTTCACCGTGACATATTTTTCTTGAGATTTGAAAGACGAACGCTATCCGCAAGCAATCGTTTTCTGAATTGCAAGACTGCGTTGATTAATTTAAGCATCAGGTCCACCATCGTCTTTTGTAATGCTGTTTAAAAATGGGAGCTATGATCATTTTGGCCGCTGCAGCCTGCTTCCCATCTTGTCTTGTTCAGGCTTTGCTTGCATCTGTGCTGACGCTTCGGGGTATCCGGACATCTTTGTCTGAATCCGTTTGGGAATACCAGGTATTGACGATCGCAGAAAACCTTGTCGGTGTCGCTGTTCAGAAGACTCTGTCGGATTTCTTTCTAGCTTTGTGACGATGTATGGCTCGTCTTTCAGTTCGTAGTAAATGGCACACGCGGCTCCTTGTATCGCGCGAGTATCTGCCTTAAACCCGCAGCGTTGTAGAGCGGATGCAGCGAGGTGGTAAAGTTTGTCTTTAAACAGCTTGCGGCTGAACTCTAAAAAGTGTGATGCAAAATAGTACGATGTAGGTTCAAACAGACAGGAATGCTGCATCTGGCTCGGGTGATCTATTTCGCACCCCAGACACTCTTCTTGAGCTTGCTGTGTGTCTAGACCCGTACCGTTTGAGTTGAGCCATCGTGAAGACGTCTTATCGATCGGATACGCCCATTCATTAGGACCACGATCTGAATCGTGTTGTTAGTTACGCGTTCATCAGTAGGAGGTTAGATACGCATGATGTTTTCTGAAGCGTAGTCTTGAGACATTGTTGCGGGAGAGGCTCTGTCTACTGATTTTATAATGGCTATAAGTAAATGGGTGGGGACGGTCCGACAGCCCACTGGCTGCGCGCGACTTCTCGGGGTGGAACAGCTGCACTTTAACTCTGGAATAGCCATCGCGCAAATCGCACCACTTGATCATTCTGTTGATGTTGGAAAAAAGGGTCTCCAGGACATAAAGGTCAGCCCATTTGAACAAAAATTGCATCTCGTACACTCGTGATGTTCGTGGCAGGATAGCCCCGGTGCGATCGCGAAGCTTTGTGTTGTCTTTGCAGAAGAAAAAGTAAACGCAGTCATGGTGTTTCTTTTTAGAATGATCGCCGACCACACGGTAACGACCGTTGGGCGTTACCGAGTCCCACTCTGCGATGTACAAAGGTTCTTCGCGACTGTCGTTTAAATCCTTCCAGACGTAGTTATAAAACAACGTCCAGTCCTTGTCAGGGAACGCCACGCAGGTGTCTTGTCCGGGTACGTATTCGCCTTTTTTGTCAGCGCTGTAGAGGGTTACAACTCGAGACTCTTTGTTAAACGCGTAGCCTATCACGCGGTTACTCTCCATCAAAATTTCATCCGTCACGTTATTCTTATTTTCGTGAAGAAACTTTGTCAGACCGATATACCCTCGTGGTTTTTTTGGTGCCAGAGCCAGATTCTCTTCGAATAGATCGTCGTCCCATTCTCTTGGAGGGGTTTGAGGAGAGCTGCTCGGGCGTGCCATGTTGATGTCTGTGTATTTTGCCCTCGCTATTTTCCCGCTTTTATTTAACAAAACCTCCCCCCGTTTATGCTTATGATGAAAGCGGCGCATGTGGTGTGAACATGAGCCAGATGCGCGACAAAGGGTCTATGACATGATTGACGATTCAAAACGGTTTAAATCATGAGTACAGAGAGGTCCGGATACAATTCGTCACGCATTGTTTCATGTGATCTACTGATGCCAGGTGGGGAACAGTTGTTATTCCTAAACAAAGCTTCGCTGTCTTGAACCGAGCTGGTAGCACTTAATGATTCTCAAATAACAAGTTCAAATTTCACGCTATGGACGTAAAACAAATCGTACCCGATTAAAACGTCTGATGCTGTCACCTACAGGTCGAAAACAAGTTGAAATACACCCGGTTACAATCCTCCTCTTTCAAAACAAATTCACGAGCCTTGGTGCGGACACCTCTCACTGGAATGTTATAGACTGTGTGAAAACTCTGAAAAACATCAGGTAATCTGCATGGCCTCTCTGCCTTTCCTCTCTTATATATTGAATACATTATATAATTACTTATTTATTTACTTCTTTACTTATTTAATAGATGCTTTATTTATTTATTTAATCACACGATTATTCATTTAAACCTGTTTGTTTATTCAAACAGTGTTTGTGTAGTTGTTGTCTTATTCATTATTATTTTTAAACGGTGTTTAAATAACCAATGATTGCGTATTAATAATAATATCGTCATCTCCTTTAAATTACATATTTTCATTCATGCTAAAGATATGTAGCAATACATACTAAAACATGCCCTAAAACATGCCCTGGAAAAATGGGATGTGAGGGCACGGTCAAAAGTTCAACGCGATGTGGGCGGTACCACACTAAGGGGCGGATACGGTCAAAGGTCAACACAAAGTGGGCAGTCCCTCGCAACGTGGGTGGTCCGGAAGTAATTCAACACCCCCAACCCCCCTCCGCAAAGGTCAATGACCCCATCAATCATACCTGTCAATCATTTTGACACTATGACCCGCATATATACTACTAGCGTTGCAACGACGTGATGTACTGGTCTTCACGTTTCTGGAACGTTATCAAAAATGACCAGATTCATGGTCAGTTGATTAAAGAATCTGGTCATTTCTATTTATTATGCTATTGTATGGAAAATTTGTGATCAGAGTAAAATCTGCTATAATGTCAAGACGAATGCTATAAATCCATCTTCTGACAGCTATTAAACAGGACTTTCATTCGATACCACAATTAAAACTGCGTTTCTATTTATGTAGTGCATGAGTCTGATATGTGACTAAAGAATCTTTTGATTGTCGTTTCTAAAAACGGACAACCTGCTAAACTTATGTGGTAAAACAAGAATATAATGTTAAGCTTAAACATACTTGTTTACTCATTTCTGTCAATAAATATCCGATTTAAATCCTATATAGTGTGTTGAAGTCTTTAATTATTTATGTTACTACAGTGTAAATACAATATCTGATTGTGATGTACAGTGCTGTTTTGAGTTTTATTAATCGTTATACTGTGCTTTATATATATTTGAATAGAGATTTACTCCAGTTATGCAAAAAAAAAAATCTTTAACGCACATATTAAATCACAAATTAATTTAATCCTCCATCCCAGCCAACATTGGTATGTGGGCCCCATGTGGGTTATATCTGGGCGACATGGGCTCCACATGGGCATGGGATAAAAAAGGGCAAAATATATGGGCCCATGTGGGATACCAATATGGGTCCCACATAGCTTTGCCCATATGAGACCTTTATGGGCTGCATGTGGGCAAACGGATTTTATGATTAAAATGCATATTATGCCTTTAAACTCCTTTAAATGCATACATTTGAACATTTGTATGTGGGCCCCATATGGGTTTTATCTGGGTGATATGGGCTCCACATGGGCATATGTTTAAGATGGGCAAAACATATGGGCCCCGTGTGGGATACCAATATGGGCCCCACATAGCTTTGCCCATATGAGACCTTCATGGGCTCCAGGTGGGCATATGATTTCATGCTTAAAATACATTATGCATTTGAACTTTTTAAAGTTATTATATTTGGTTGATAATCCTTTTAACATACAAATATCTCAGATATTTAGGCTGATTTTGTTATGTATTTAATGCAAATGGAGTTTCTGGAATATTTTTGTTAATTAATTCAATAGGCCTGTATCAGTATTTTCTTCCTTTCACTGTCCAAACTGTATGAAAATCAACCACGATAGATAAATGTAGAAATCCAGGTCAATTAAATGAGTCTCACAAGCGACGTTCTTGCTCAATGTGATAGATACTTTCGACTTCGTACTTAGCTGCGCAGACCGACCTGCCTACGTCACACTACCGCGAGATCGATCAGGAAGCACTTGCCTAGAAACGATGTCACAGTATCTTGATGTCATAACCCGATTGTTTTGCGCAGGTGATGCATGGAGTCAAGCACACCCCTGACCGAGAACACTTTGTTCCTCTTGACAAAGTAGTTCTCCTGAGTTTTGGTAGATTTTTCTTATATCACATAATTAAATATTATTTTGTTGAAAATGTTTAATGTTTAAATGACAGCTATGATTTAAATCAAATAAATAAATCAAACTACAGAGGAGTTTCTCTATTGGCGGAAGGATATCTTTGGCAGAGCAGTGGCGCGCTGGCAACTCCNATAATCAATGGCGCACCGCACTGAGTCCACGCGGACGCCGAATCCTGTTATTTAAATGTCATCTGGCTGTTCTGCGTGTCTGAGTGAATTATGTGCACAGTTTAACACACAACACGAGTGATGGTCGAGTATTTATCTGTGTCTGCTCTGTATGAGGACATGAACTTCATCTCCAGAGTTGCTCTGAGAGTTTATTTTACGAGCGTTTTACTGTTTGAGTGAAGCTATCTGCAAACAAGCATCTTACCGAAGACCCGTCAAAATAAAAGTCCCGTTAAATTGACCATTCAGACAAAAAATACTGTAGTGTACTATAGTATTTCCTATTAAAAATTGAAGTGCCCTTGTAGTAAATTGATAAACACTGTATACTATAGTAAAGTTCAAAAACAATATAGTAGGAATTTTACTGCAGTTGACTATAGTAAACACTATAGTATACTACAGTAATTTATGTGGACAAATATACCACTATTGTATAGTAAAAAAGGAAAAACACAGAACTTAGAAATATTAAAACAAATTTAGTTAATCTAAAAATGATATGGCCCTAATTTATCCATCTGTATGTAACATTAATGTCTTTTGTCAGTTATCTGCTGTAGCGAGGAAGGCGGGACGAGAGCCGTGGGGCAGGAAGGCGGGGCCGGTGGCGTGAGTGATAATGAGTATCAGCTGTACGCGCACCGGTCCCGCATGCCTCACGGGGAGCTAGGGAGCATAAGAGGACGAGCGACGGGACTGCCGACGAGAGAGGACCGGCCCGGAAATGTTAAGTTTTGTTTATGTTTGTGTGGCCGGCAGTCGACCGTGAGGTGGCTGCCGGCCTTTTACTTCCGTGTTATTGTTTGTTTATTTTTGATTAAAGTTTATTGTTTAAATGTTCGCCGGTTCCCGCCTCCTTCCTTCCCTACATTGAACTTTGTTACATTTGCCACCGGCCCCGCCTTCCTGCCCCACGGCTCTCATCCCGCCTTCCTCGCTACATACCCCCATCGCCCCTCACAGGCCGGGGGGTATACCCTCTTGTTCAAAGAAACAAGAGGGTATATATAGGGAACACAAACGAGGGATAACGACATGGGGCAGGTGTGGTAAATCAAACACTTAGGGAAAGATCACAAGGAAACGAGAGGAGCGGGGCCAATGACGAGACACTGGAGAGAACGCATATTATTGTCAAAAGGACAATAATAAGTTTCTCTCCACACATAACCAAAGACTTTGTCATGGCTCTGCTACAGGACCAAGAAAAACATGACTAAGGAAGCAGAGCCATGACACCAACATCTGTAGGTTCGTCTCCAGGATCAACACCTTCTGCCCAAATGACACAGATTCTTATTGTTGTTGTCTGTACAGTACAATCCCAGATTTAGCCTCTTCACTTTCATAGTCCTGGAGGATAAACAAAGAAGAATGAGTTTTGTCCCAATACTAGTCAGTGTTATTCAGAAATTTTTAAAGAATATGTTGTTTTGCAAACTCTGACATTTTATATACACTCACCTAAAGGATTATTAGGAACACCTGTTCAATTTCTCATTAATGCAATTATCTAATCAACCAATCACATGGCAGTTGCTTCAATGCATTTAGGGGTGTGGTCCTGGTCAAGACAATCTCCTGAACTCCAAACTGAATGTCAGAATGGGAAAGAAAGGTGATTTAAGCAATTTTGAGCGTGGCATGGTTGTTGGTGCCAGACGGGCCGGTCTGAGTATTTCACAATCTGCTCAGTTACTGGGATTTTCACGCACAACCATTTCTAGGGTTTACAAAGAATGGTGTGAAAAGGGAAAAACATCCAGTATGCGGCAGTCCTGTGGGCGAAAATGCCTTGTTGATGCTAGAGGTCAGAGGAGAATGGGCCGACTGATTCAAGCTGATAGAAGAGCAACTTTGACTGAAATAACCACTCGTTACAACCGAGGTATGCAGCAAAGCATTTGTGAAGCCACAACACGCACAACCTTGAGGCAGATGGGCTACAACAGCAGAAGACCCCACCGGGTACCACTCATCTCCACTACAAATAGGAAAAAGAGGCTACAATTTGCACGAGCTCACCAAAATTGGACAGTTGAAGACTGGAAAAATGTTGCCTGGTCTGATGAGTCTCGATTTCTGTTGAGACATTCAAATGGTAGAGTCAGAATTTGGCGTAAACAGAATGAGAACATGGATCCATCATGCCTTGTTACCACTGTGCAGGCTGGTGGTGGTGGTGTAATGGTGTGGGGGATGTTTTCTTGGCACACTTTAGGCCCCTTAGTGCCAATTGGGCATCGTTTAAATGCCACGGCCTACCTGAGCATTGTTTCTGACCATGTCCATCCCTTTATGACCACCATGTACCCATCCTCTAATGGCTACTTCCAGCAGGATAATGCACCATGTCACAAAGCTCGAATCATTTCAAATTGGTTTCTTGAACATGACAATGAGTTCACTGTACTAGAATGGCCCCCACAGTCACCAGATCTCAACCCGATAGAACATCTTTGGGATGTGGTGGAACGGGAGCTTCGTGCCCTGGATGTGCATCCCACAAATCTCCATCAACTGCAAGATGCTATCCTATCAATATGGGCCAACATTTCTAAAGAATGCTTTCAGCACCTTGTTGAATCAATGCCACGTAGAATTAAGGCAGTTCTGAAGGCGAAAGGGGGTCAAACACCGTATTAGTATGGTGTTCCTAATAATCCTTTAGGTGAGTGTATAT